>NW_026083259.1:0-103064 GCF_020184175.1 Aphis gossypii
CTACCTAGAAATACTTCACATTCATGGACGATAAAGTCTAGCGCTTGCTTGAAAAACCTAGATTTATTTTGTTTGGATTACAAACAGATAGAAAAAAAAATATAGAAAACGATGCTGGACGCTTTGACCACTGCCAACTAAAAAATCTTAAGGTACACTTAAATTCTGAAGTGTATCCATATGAAGACTTTCGTGCTGATTTTAAAAATAATACCATCAGCTTACTGTATAAAGCCTATACAGACTTTCAAAAATCGTATTACGAGAGAGATTATTCTGAACCATTGTTATCAAAAATGTTTTTCAAACATATTTTCCAATCGTCTTTGTCGATTTATCGCATCAGAATGATAACGTAAAAGCATCGACCATAGACCTACGTAGAATTTGAAAACGGATACGGTTATTCCTGAGAAAACTGCAGCTTATTGTTTAATTTTACATGATCAGATTATAACTATAACCCGTTTAGCGGTGATGTGATGTTAGAAAACTGTATTTTTTATACATAAATATGTATATTATTTCTATTTGTAATTATTTTTTTATACCTTGTAAATATATTATTTTTACTTTGTAAATATTTTTTATACCTTATTATTATAAATAAAAAGAAAACTTTTTTTTTAAAAAAATAACTGAGTTGTTTTTATTTTACACAAATACTATACAAATTTTATACAAAAATATTTTTACACAAAAGTATATTAAACAGTGTGTCGTATTTTGGGTAGTGAGTTGGTAGTATTGTATGCGGTCCGTATGGTCCATCGTTTTTCGTCTATAAGTATTGTATTGCGGTCCGTATGGTCCATCGTTTTTCGTCTGTATAAGTATTGTATTGCGGGCCGTATGGTCCATCGTTTTCGTCTGTACAGCTTGTCTGTGATGGGGGAGATATCAGAAAGAATTTCCTAAAACATGAAATATTAAAATATCTGTTTTTTATAAAGTAGGTTTTGTTATATTACCTCATAAATATAGTGTAAAATGATGGCGGTGAAAAAGGTTTCTCGTATCCCTATAAAATATAATATATTAATATTGGTATGAGAAAAATAAAAAAAATATTTTTTTTCTTACCTCATCTTTTTCTAATTCGTCCAACCATCTTTGTGCGATATGTTTAGCTGCATGTAATTGAAGCTGACTTGTGAAATTGTAGTCATTTACATGTGTTGCAATGCAAATGTTGTTAATGCTTTTCACGCGCGAATTGTCATATCTTCAAGCGTTCTAGTTTCAACCTTGGTATTTGTTTTAAGTATGATGCGATTTGATTAATTTGTTGTATTACGAGCGGTTTAACGATTTTGGTTTTTCTCTCGATGATCTCGAAAATTGACCACTCTAAATCTTGTAACTTTAATAAGTCGTTACGATTTAACAGTATGCGACATCCGTCTTGAATTTTAGACTCTATAATGAGCATATTCTCTCCTTGGTACACCATACTAGATATTGTAATTGAATCGGAATCCAAAATAAATTACGCTTATACTTTTGTGGTTGTTTCAAGTATAATGATAAAATGTTCTCCATAAGTCGGAAAATACGTTTGAGAAAATCGGCGGAAATATTTACAAAACGTGATGGTGTTATAATGTGAATCACGGTGTTGAATTCATCTGTCGGATCGAGTCCGATGTTTAAAAACTTGCGAGATGAAAAATCAAGGAAAAAATTACTGCAATCGATTAGGTTAGCTGGTGGTGACGGAGGCACATATGTAAAAACATTCTTCTTGTAAACAGCACGCATGTTTTCAATCGAACCAGCCATACTCAAAAATTTAGTCACAAAACAACGCACTTAATCGAACGAAGAGTGGTGATAGACTGATTTCATTTCAGATTTTGAAACCCTCACATGTATATTTTATGGTAGGGATTTCTTCTACAGGTTTAAAGTATGCATGTCAGAACATGTTAGATTATTGAATAATACTATTGTTTGTAATGCAGACAAGACTCTACATGCTTGTTATACTATAATTTTTCAAATGGTAATATGCCGGTAACAACAACAACAAGGATAGATAGCGTTATCTGTTGAATATATGATAAAATAGTTCTGCGCATGATAACTGTTGAATATACGGTAATATACGGTAATATACGGTAATATAGTACGTGTACAATAATATGATAACCATGGCGATGGAAGTGGCGGAGGCGGGGACGGCGGCAGCGGCGGTGGTGGTGGCGGTGAGGGGGACGGCGGCGGCGGTGGGGTCGGTGGCGGCGGCGGGGGCGGGACGGTTGCGGCGGCGGGGGGCGGCGGCGGCGGCGGCGGCTGCTTAGACAAAATCGGCGGCGGCTGCTTAGACAAAATCGGCGGCGGCTGCTTAGAGGGCTGCTTAGGTTCCAGAAGCCCCATTTTACACCTACTCCAGTGGCCTATAACTATATCACGCCACCGAGTCGGACCACTAATGCCGTTTCCTGATTGGATTAAACACATCACGCCACTTCATAGACGTAGATCATCCGATTCTCCATCACGGCATGTTCCATATAAATATGAGTCCTCATCATAGATTTAATGAGAGTTAGTTAAGAGTCAGTTAGACTTAGTCAGTGTTGTCACTTGCTCTCCGGTAGTTAAGTACTTGTGCTTACGCTAACGAAAGTCTTTTCATTTATTGTTTTAACAAGTTAATAAACGTATCAATTATCTTATTAATTTATTGTTAACTTATATACCTCAACTCTCCAACCTACGACGGAACGTGCATTCGTCGTAAAAGAAGCGTGCAGTAACTATCACTGGTTACTACATAGATATAAAATATGTAAATCGAACGGATAATAACATTATCAATGATGACCATGACAATAGCTGTAATGAGCAAATGTTTGTTCAGAAATGGATTAACTCTATACAACGTTTTGAAGAAGATTTTAATTCTAAGTATCCGATTAATTTCGACGGTAAGTTTTTCAAATTTATGTAGTTATGTAATATTTTATTGGTGTTATTTTTTTTTTTTAAGAAGAAGAAAGTGTATTTTATTATTTATTAGGTATAATATTTTATATGAATATCGTAAAATAATTTTTAGGTTCTTAACAAAGAAATATTGGCTTTTCAATGATGTGTGTGTTTTTTTTGTGTTTTGTAAACTATATTAAATAGGTAGTCAAAATAATACTTTGATTTTTAATTTCAGTAACTTTTCTGATAGGAATGCTAATCTAATTGATATATTTTAAAGGTTTAAATTAAAAAACCATAGTAGTTTTCTAAAAAAAACTGAAATTTTACGAAAAACCAGTTTTTGACCAAATGATTTTTATTTTATTTGCATTACTCAAAAACAAATTACCTTAGGTAGGTACTTGACATTTTTCTACAAAAAATGTTCATATTAGTATTTTCTATATTTTATAACATATTACAATTATTTTGACTCTGCTTGAGCTATTTATGGGCATAATCAATTTGTTATTTATTAAGAATATTATGCATGGGTACTTGAAACTATAAATGTATATTAATTTAAATATTTTCGATAAAAACTAATTCAACTTATTATTTAACTAATAGTAAAATATAACTTTATTAGAAATATTATTATAAAATATAGGTACTCAGTTATTATTATTATGTTGGCTGATAGACCGTCTCCGCTCATAATCGTATTTCGTATACAATTGTCAATGATTATCTTTAAATTCAAATTAAAAAAATATATTACCGATACCTAATCAGTAGGTATCGATTGTATAAAAGAGCAGTACCCTCTTTTTTAATTTTACTATTGATTTTAACATTTTTATGTGAATTCTACAATTTTACATCATATTAAAATAATATAATTATACTGTTTAAAAATTATTTTTCAAGTTTAATTTTTGTAAATAATTTTGTAGTTATTGTTTATAATAGGTTATGTAATTTATGTAATTATAATTGCATAAATCAGTGAACTACAATCCTATCGTATTTTTTCAGATAATATTATTCCTTTTACACCTCCTGTATGTTAATTTGGTAGAACTATACACAACTGGATATAACGAAGTAATATATATATTTCATAATTAACACAACATAATAAATTAGTAAAAGAATAAAGAACACATTCTAATAACTTTTAAACACATAATAAATTTTTACAGTAAAAAATAACAACAGAGTAGTAGAGATAGACTGATAAGAGATAATGACATTTTGATAACACTGTAGTTATGGTACCTAACAATAATACTGATATAGAATATTACCAGATTTAGGATAAAATTTATCAATTATTAGAATCTGCCGATGTACTTTTCTGAAGTTATATTCATCACCTTTTATAGAATCGAATAACGTGATAGAATTGGTTCAAGATAAAGAAAGTATTAATGATGAGGATAGTTCATACCACCCATCTTTACATTCATCCAAGTCTTCTGAATATGCAATCCCTATCAGTGTTTCAACAAAAAAAAATAAAAAATTTGATAAAAGTAAAAAGAAAAAAGAAAACGCTCTAAGTCTTTTAAAAAATATTTATACTGTTGAAACAAGTTCCGATTCATGTTCAAGTAAATTTTCTGTTAGTAATGAGCCAAATAAACCGACTAGAAAAAGGAAACAAAATGTTAACAGTGAGATTTGGAAACGAGCAATAACAAAAAAAAAAGAATGTCAGGATCTCAATATATTAATAGGTCGAAGAAAGTGATTAAAAAAAAATACCAAAGCAAGTAAATTGTGAAAATTGTAAATTTCAATGTGCATTTAATTTTTCCTGGAGATATGCGAATTGAAATCTGTCTTAATTACGTAATTATTGGGATTTGGCCGATTCCACACGTCAAAAATGTTATTTGACATCGAATATTGTGGAAAATTCTATAAAACGTCACCGACCTAGAACAGACGATCTCTTAAAACAGAAGACTAAAAGTAAGTCTTTTGAGTACTACTTGACAGATTTAAATGGATATAAACACAGAGTTTGTCAAAAATACTTTTGTTTGACGTTGCATATAACATTTTCGGTAATTCAATTGGCAATAAAAAATCGTAATAAAGCAGGCATGTTTATTGGTGTAGATGGGCGTTTAGGAAGAATGCTTCCAAATAAAACGTCCGAAAAAATAATACAAGAAGTAAAAAATCACATTCAATCTTTTCCAAAAATGGAATCCCATTATTGTCGTCATGATACGAAAAAGTTATACTCTTATCATCTGACTTAGATATATCTATCATGTATAGACTTTATTGCAGTACATCACCTGCTGAACCTATATCTAAAATCATATACACAAGAGTATTTCACGAATTTGATCCACCATTATCGTTTTATAAACCTAAAACAGATCAATATACCAAGTGTAATAATTATAATAACTGTGTCGCATCAAACAATCTTACTGATCAAATTAAAACTGATTGGACAAAGCATAAAAGGCGAGAAAAAGAATCCTTAGATATGAAACAGGAAGACAATAAAATAGCAATTGATAATAAAGGAAAACATTATTGTTCAGTATCATTCGACCTACAAACAGTTCTTAATCTTCCACATGCAGGAGACTCCCAAATATATTATAAGAGAAAACTTTCTGTATTTAATTTTACTATTTATGAACACCATAGTTCAAATGGATTCTGTTATGTATGGGACGAATTAAATGGTGGAAAAGGATCAACAGAAATTGGAACATTTCTTTTACAATATTTACAAAATTTACCCGAAACAGTCGAATATGTAATAACATATTCGGATACGTGCGGTGGTCAAAATCGTAATAAATATACTATGACTAAAATTATGTATGCAGTTCAGACAATTGATCACCTTCAGACTATTGATATAAAGTATATGGAGTCGGGCCATTCTTATCTCGAAGCAAATTCCATGCATGTGTGATTACGATTATATTATTAGTGATAGTAATCATATTCTCTAATTTTTGAGGTTATGTATTAAGTAATGAATTGTAATTGTAAAATAATATATAACGTGGTTTTTTCATGAAGTCAATAAATAAAAAAATTTTTTTAAACAATTAATAAATAAAGAATAAAAGAACATTATATTATACCTTATAAAGGAGTAATACTTAATAAACAAACATGGAGCAGTCGAAATAGATCGAACAAACGGCAAAATATTAATTAATAATAATAAATAAAAAAAAAAAAATGGATTCGTTTAACAAACCAGGACCACTAGTATTGCAAGGCAATATAAATTAACATTTTAGAATGTTTAAACAAGAGGTAAATATTTATTTTAACCCTTTATAGGGCAGAACAAAAAAAATCATCAGATTGTTCTGAAAATTGGTATACATGCACTATGGAGTATTTAGATTTTGGAAAAAATATTGGAAAATTTTTTATTTGTTTTGCATGGTTGGAAAAGTGGTGGGAAAATAGTTTCCCTTTGCCCCTTTACCACCATGGGATTTACCGAACGGGCAATGGTAATATATTTCCCACTAATACGGTTATATAGGAAAATATATAAGAATCTCATTGAAACTTATATAAATATAATAAAAATATAAATACATATGTTAAAAAAAATCCTTCAAATAGCTTACAACATTTCTGTAATGCACGTTCCTGAGAAATTTATTTAAAATACATAAATAATAATAATAAAAAAAAAAACAATCGAACTTCTACTTAGTTTATAGATCACAATATTATTTGTTATTAGTAGGTACTTATTACTTACTACAATATTTTCATATTCTTATATAGATGTAATAAGACTCAAGTTGATAAAAAATAAAAAATAAATATATATGTTTTGAATAAAAATCTACTAATACTTTTCCAATAAAATAAAACATAACAAATCTAAAAAAAAAAAAACACAATTAATTACCTACTTGGTATCTATAATTTACTAATCACAATATTATTACAGTATTTTTATTTCTTTATATAAATATAATAAAATTAAAGTTAATAAAAAATAAATAATAATTATTTATCTTTTGAATAAAAAACAATTTTATAACTTTCTAATAAAATAAAACACAATTAATTACCTACTTGGTCTCTATAGTTTACAAATCACAATATTATTACAGTTTATTTATTTCTATACATAAATATAATAATAATAAAATAATAATAATTATTATATATAATTTTAATAATAAAATAAAATACTTCTGGAATCTTCCATATAAATAATAAAAAGTAATAAAATATAATCAGTTTTAGGTGAGTTTGTGGTATGGTTCAAAACATTGTTTGCATAGTGTTATTTTACATGTAGTACAAATCATATTTGATCTTTTTTCTTTAGCTTTGGTGCTACACATTTTACATCTTCTATACTTATCAATGAATTTTGGCATATGATCAACACCTGTAAAATTATAATTGATCGAAAGTTTTTTTATTTCTTTGTTCATGGGGGGAAGATGTATTCTTTTTTCTGCATGCAAAATTTCCAATAAGTTCATCAGTTAGTCTTGATCTAAACTCTAATTGTGTAATGTATTTTTTTTTTTTTGTTGCAACTTTCTTTATATAAAATATAAGAATTAACAATAGCAGTATCCACCATGTAATAAAAAAATTTAATCCACCACTTCCTTGACTTCTGAGAAATTGAGTATGGAGACATATATTGATCAAATTTGTCCACTCCTCCCATGTATTTATTATAATCTGATATTCCAGTAGAGCACTTTACTTGAATCCTTTCTCCTTTACTATTTTTTCTCAGTACTGCAGATGTATCTGAAGAGTTATGCATATTGCTAACAAGTGTCACTGGTTTACTTCCTCTATCCTTCCATCGCATAATACCAATATCTTCACTTTGGGCACATTCAATGTCACCAGAATTATATTTACCATCAGTTTTCATAAGGTGTTTTGGATAATACTTTTTATTCACTCTAAATGTTCCACATGCAAATATACCATAACACAAAAGTTTAAAAATTAGAGGTATATGCAACGTGCTCTGATAGTTAAATGTAATATATAAATTACCATAGCCAACAATACTCTAAACCATGGAGGCATAAAGGACATCCTTATAGTTATGTTAGGGTGAGCAACCAGGCAAGCAATGATTGGATGTGGTCGGATCTAATAAACAAAAGTAGAAAACAATCAAAAGTATCATCGCCCGTGTGCTTCCTATCCGCTGGGAGATAATAATATATAACTACTATCCGGTGACATATTATGGATACGTAATTGCTACCCGGTAGAGTATATTAGTTGCGGGATCACTCACCCGATAGAATATTATAGTCATATAATTGACGCACGCTATCGGCCGGATGACGCAAAGCGTGGGCAGAAGCGGATGCAGGTGCAGAAGACCAACAGGAGTCTGAGGGTACCGCGGGAGTCCCTAGACGATATAAAAGGGGGTCCAGATTAGGCACAATTCAGACGTGATCCACCAGAGTTAGAACGAGCACCTCCACGTCACCCAGATCAATAGTTTTGTCATTTGGACATAGAATATTTTTCACAAGTTCAATTAATTGGACTTAGAATAATTTTTAAATAAAAACACTTAGAATAATTTCGAGAGTTTTCATTTATTTCAAAACAACCTTTCCGATTCGACATCATTCAACTGATTGTACGTGGCACGTTACATACGTTGTGTTATACTAGTAAAAAAATTATCAAAAAAAACACAGCAATATAGGTTTTTCAATTTCTTGGTCAAGTATAACACAACGTTTTCCCCTAATTCATACTCAGGTATTCCATTTGATTTTTTTTCCAGTGTATATATCAAGATTCATTAAAAATCACTATACGAATCAGCCAATGCCCATATTTTAAAACCCCTTATAATAGGTTTCATGGGCATATATATATTTCTGTATTTTTTTCAATACTGCACTTGTATTTTTTATTGTCTTTTTAGGAGTATTCGGCATTACATTAAGTTCCATAAATTTTTCATCAGATAAATTATACTTGAATTGTACCACGTAAGGTTTTGATTTTTCAAAGCGGATCCATTTAGTTTTTAGCCATTTAATTTTTTCTTTCATACCATCAATATTTCGGTTCTAATTAGTTCCAGAAGTCATAGTTTGAACATCATAAAAATCATTATACATATTCGTCTTAATAATGTAAGATTTAGGTTTTATTCTGGCCATCTGAATTAATAGTGACCATTCCCGTGTCGTATAAATTGTTTTATGTTTTATTGCCCGTTCTATAGTAGCATGCATTGTTTGTTTATTAAGTATTACTCCTTTATATGGTATAATATAATGTTTTTTTATTTTTTATTTATTAATTGTATAAAACATTTCTTTTATTTATTGACTTCATGAAAAAACCATAGAGTAATATAGAGATGCCGTTCGAAAAAAATAGTGAAGCGGAAAAGGTGTATGTTTGCCAGTGTTGCCTATCTAGTGGAAAAAAATTATGTTATCACAAAGTGTACGATAAAAAGTGCGTATAAAATACAATTTTGTCTACTTCAGTGTCAAATTTTTATTTTTCTCTTAGAAAATGCCAAAAGTAAAGAAAGCTCATTGTTATGTGAGATATTATCCAGGTGTCTTTCGTACAGATGGATCTATATTATTTTGTACTTTTTGTGAAACCAACGTAACGTGTGAATTCAGTGGCGCAGCTAGCACAAAATCTTAGGTGGGGCTATTACAATATTATCATAATGAAAAATATAAAAAATACTACTATTAACAACTTTTCAATATAATAATTTTGTTTAATGCATATATATATTATAATAAATATTTTTTTACAATTTAAATATTTAATAATAAATAAAAATTTATAATAATAGACATATTAATGAAAATTTCACAAATTTTATTTTTTAATTAGTTTTAAATAAATATATTATTAGGAATTTTAGATTCTGAGTGAAGCGAGGAATGTATTTGTTTTACAATAAAGTTTATTTCTTTTTCTTTTTCTTTTTTATTCTGGAAACACTTTTTCTCCTCCTAAACTTGCTCAAAAGTATCAAGTGTAACATCTTTTCTGAAAGGTAATGTTCTTGAGCTGGTACTTTAGACAGGTCATTTTTTGATTTTCAAAACGGTACTCAAAATAAAAACGGTTAAATGAGAAAAACTGTATCTCAGGATAAATGTCTACATCTTTTTCTCTGATCAACATTTAATCCTGAAAATACAATACAGTAACAGTAAATTATTATGTTCATTTTTTGGTTATGTATTTATTTTTATAATGATATATTAAATGAACATCATTTGTATGTATTTATATCGTATTAATATCATATACCTAAATTGTAAAACTTAAATAATAAACTTTAAATTCAATTATTGTCATTTAAAAATATTTAGTTTATTAAACTATATACACAATACACAAGATATAAGTTATTAAAGAAATAGGCGGAGAGACTATACAATAATAATACACAAAAACTAAATTATTGTCCTTTAAAAAGAGTAAGTTTATTAAGCCACATCTGAACAGAAGGGGTTTCTTCATTATGTTTTTTTAAACTGTAATTTATTTTTATATTTATATAAGTAGAAGATATAGATTTTATTAAAAGAGTTATATGGTCGGCTAATAGACTTCTGGTTTCAGTACTATGATATTTTAATGATTTAAATATATTTGAATTGAATACAAAATGTTTAAGGACATCGGTTTGAACTTGTAATTTATTTACAGCTTTAGAAGTATAATCATATGTTCTCAAAATGTTTTCTGTAATGAAACAAACATCTATGACATCTTCGTTTGGAAAAATAAGTCCACCATGAATTCCTCCCTTATTTTTTAATTATATCAACGAATTTAAAAAACATTCTTTTTCGGCTGCACACAATGCATGTTTGCAAACATCACATTTCAGTACCTACATTGGTCAATTGATGAACTACAAATCCTGAAATATAAACAATGATCTCTTTTGAAAAATTACTAAAAGAGTATGAACTGTGACTTCCAATATAATCATGGTCCATTATAAATGCAGAAATATCTTGTTCATTGTCTTCATCAATTGGATCAGAACTGCAACCTGAAGAATTGTTATTCAAAACAGTAACTGGATCTGAACTGGAGTAGTGAAGAATATCTTTCTCTTCAAGTGGTATACAATTACCAGTATTAAAACTTGGTATATCATTTGTTCTGATAACTAATTTTCGGTATGCTGAACGAAACTGCCTCACTGTTGGATTATTGTTATGCCCACCGTGGGCCCTTATACTACCGAAAAACAGTTCTAAGTGATCTTGGCTAAATTTATAGATTTTCATATGTTGTAAGATATCAGTTTCCACAAAGAAAGTATATAGCTGTAAAATACTATTTAAACTGAATATAAATCCAAGAAACCCAGTTTTTCGTTGCGATTCAAGTACGGGTGTAAAATCTCCTGGTCTATCTTGAATTTTAAGACCTTTAATATATTTTATCATTTTTTCTGTGAATAATCTAACTTCTTATTATTACAACCTAAAAGTTGAGCTGCACTAATATTACTAGAACAACCATCAAATGTTAAGCTAAAGACTTTTACACCAGTGCTGTTCAATACATTTAATGTGTGGCGAACTAGTTCAACTTTTTGTGCACTTTTTAAAGCATCCACTACAAAATAACCAATTGGTAACTTCCAATTCTCATTTACCGAGACTGCCATAAAAACGAAACATTGTTTAGCTGTGTTTAAACTATCATTATCCATATAATTTCCCATATCAACCCTTCCATAATACCTAGTACCATCAAATTCCAGGTGTTGTCTAATAGCCATTTCATCCATAGGCAAAGCTAATAAAATAGTCTGGGGTGAATTATTTACTTTAAGTGTTAGCATCTTTAACGACTCTTCAGTAAAACCTGTTTCAGCATTGACATTTCTGTACCATTTACTAAGAGTTCTACTGTGAGGCAAAATCGTGTCAAACTGCTGTCTTACATACGAATATGCTTTAGCAGAAAAAAAATGTAATGATAAAGCAAATTGACGAATGGTGGCACTATAGTTCTTTGGAACTTTTTTACCTAATTTTTTTTTGTCCAATTAGTTATCTTTATGCTTACCAAAATACTCAGACAGTGTATAACTCGCTTCCTCGTCAATTAAATTTTGTTTTCGAAGCTCGGAAATGATATTCTTCATAGATGAAATTCTTTTACTTTGGCGCCTTATTTTTTGCTGAAGGGTTTTCATTTTAATATTTTTAATAGAGACTTCATGTGATAGTTGGCGAAGATTTCTTTTCAATGCGATTTTGCGTGGAGTGTCATCTGGAACTATCTCGGTGTCTATGGACATTGTGGATGAGTCAAGTACATTCTAAAAAAAAAATTATAAATAAACAAATATATTGTAATTTTATGATTAATGTATGTACAATTGTATTATAATTTTTAATATTACCGAGATATTTTTATTGGGTGTGATTGTTCAACAATTAATCATTGATACAGATGAATTGTCTAATGACAGTACTCCTTCTTCTTCACTTGAACTTAATTGAACTAGTTCCAACAAAGATACTCCATCTACCTCTATATTGCTCAAAGGACACTAAAAATAACAACATAAAAAATGTTGAAACTTGATAAACAACAAATAAACAGTTGACTGGTAGTTTGATAAATAAATTGTATGAATTGAAGAAAATGTTACTTATACCTTTTTAAAATAATATTAATTAACATGCCTAATTGTTTTATGTTTTGTTAGTATTAGTATATTTTTGTAATTTAATAATTTATTATATTCTATTATGTATTGTAAATTATTATTAATTATGACTCACCTTTACTTAAGTTCTGGTAACATTTAAAGAAGCAATATTGTCAACTGAATTGCTAGCAGAACTAGTATAAAAAGTTTTAATTACAGGCAAGTTGGTTACAGTTTCTGAGTATTTTTGTTTAGCCTAAAATAATAAATGTAGTTTAGATACCTATCCGTTATAGGGTTACTTTGTTTTGTTTTAATCTACTCAAAATGCACACTTACACATTTTATTCTGTTGATAATTTTAGTTGGAATAGCATGTTTAAGTAACAATCTTCTACCCTTTCCCATTACAAAAAATGAATCTTCAAAATGTGCTGAACAAACTAAACTTGTTTTTGATACATTATCAGGTAGTACGCCATTTTCTCCCAAAAAAATTGTACCATTTATTCTTGTAAGTGTCTTTAAGCGGAAATCTGAAATAAATATTCAAAGTAAAAGTCTATCATAATCACTTCTAAAAAAAAAAAATTGAAACTAAAGATTTAATTTCACAAGATAACATACCTATGAAAAGTTATATTAGCCGATTTAGCTTTGTCATTGTTCGTTCTTCCACAAACTATACAACTAGGTATTTTTAATTACCACCAAAAAGAAATAAAAACGGTAAAAGCAAGTTGCAAAATAAACACAATAACGAAAGTAAAGAGTAATACTTAACGATCATACGGCATGGGTAAAACACTAAACCATAGAAAAAAGATACTTAACAGACGACAGTAAACACTCTCACGAGCTGCAAGAACTCATGGCATATTAGAAATTAGAATTTAGAATTTTAGAGGGAAACAACACACGAGATAACAAATGTATCAAAGATAACGGCATTACAGGTGAATCGTTTTACCATATAATGTACAATAGTTTTTGTGTACCATCCACTTAAACTGGCAAACATACACCTTTTGCGCTTCAATTTCTTGTGCAGCTGAGATATGTAATGCCCTCTCTATATTACTCTATGGAAAAAACCACGTTATATATCTATATCTATATCTATATACTACTATATAAAATAGAACCCCCTTTTTTGTATGTACGCGCATAACTCAACAATGCCTGGACCGATTTCGCTCATTCTTTTTTTTGTTTGGGTCGTAATTGCCAAGAAAAGGTTCTTACGGACGAAAAATTTGAGAAAGTTATCGGGTTAGAGAAATATGACGAGGTGGTGATGAAATTACAGAAGCGCCATCTATCCAGCAAATAGTCAACTAAATTATTTTTGGTAGTCAATGGCAACCATTTAAATAAAATAAATCATTTATTTATAATGTTTTTAAAAATGAATACAAATAGACATACAAACTTAAATCGTTGTCACAGTAAAAAAAGAAATTTAAAATCTATATATACAAAAATGGAGACAAAAATATATAAAAATTCATCAATTGAGAACAGCTGAACCGATTTCGCTAATTATTTTTTAGTTGTATTTGTTATTGTCTGGAGAAAGTTTTTACGAAAGAAAATTTTTAAAAAGTCAACCGAATAAGTAGAAAAAGTGCAAAATCTATTCATTGATGTCTGGGATTTAAACTCGTAACCATTGTCTTTATTTACTCTATGGTAGACGTAGACATCTAAACATCAGCTCGATGTACAATCAATATAATCTATGGTTTCTATAGTTATTTTAGTTTGGAAATTTGAAATTTTTTGAGTGAATTTTTTTTTAGTTCACAATAATCTATCTATCTTCTATCTTTATATATATAAAAATAACATTATAACATTATAACAATATAACATTTCATCAATTGAGAACGGCTGGATCGATTTCGCTCATTCTTATTTTGTTTGGGTCGTAATTTCCAGGAGAAGGTTCTTATGTAAGAAAAAACTAAGAAAATTGCACCGAAAATTAAGAAAAAATACAATGAAAAATAAAAAATACCGATGACTACTATTATTATTATTATTATTATTATTACTATTTTATTTTCGGTAATCATGGTAACAATTTTTTTGTTATTATTATTTATTTTCCCCATTTTTGTAACATTTTTCACTGATGATTCGCTTCTATTGGTCGCAAGAGAAGGTGCTTATGTAGTACAATTTTAGGAAAATCCACCAGAAAACTTCGGAATCTGGATGTAAAAAAACAACAACAACTGTCACTGCAGTCCAGCAAGAAAATAAACTATATTAAGGTCACTATTGATTATGATTGAATATCATAATTTTAGACCTGTTGTTATATTTTGTTAAAACCATAACAACAAAAATAAGAATTAGCAAAATAAGTCAATGTCTACAGTAAATTTCAAATTCACAGCAATAAACTAACATAACAAGTTATACCAAGTTTTATTGTTTTACCAACAGGCAACAATATAAAAACCACGAGATGGCACATTATTGTATTTTACCCACCGTAGTAAAATAAAAAATGATATAACTTTGAAACTTAAGTGTTAGAAATTATAAGCTTACGTACACATCTCGCGGGGTCCGCAATCCACCACGTGTGGATTGCCTACATAATAATATACTGCTCTCATAATCATAAGAGAGTCTCACGGCAATGGTAAGCAGAATGACTATAATATTATGACTTGAGTAACTCACTGACTGATAAACGTAGAGCCTGAACAATGATAGATCGATGCTTACAATTTACACGATACATTCGTAAAATCGTATCACAAATTTAGTGTGTAATAAGAAAGCATTTTACAAAATTCGCATATTAAAGTGGTGCTTTCACAAGATTTTTGAGAATCAAAACAGTCAATGAAAATGTCTAAGTTTTGAACACCGTTAAACCGAATATTAAATAACAAATTAATCAAAATTCGAATCATATTATATAGAATTTGCATTTTTAACGGGCAACGAAGTGCACGGAGCCAGCTAGTATATCTATAATATATCTATAAAATTATTAATAATTTATATTATTATTATTATTATTAAGTTATATTATAGTATTATTATTAATCTATGTTATATTTATAATATTTATATATTTAATTTATACATTTTTTTTATTTTTATTTTAACAAGGGTGGCATATCATTTATGGCTAGTCTATCTGGTGTGCCACCTAATAATTTCTCCCTAACTTTATCCTCTTTTGCTGGTGACGTCACATAGACAACTTTTCTCTCTTTACTCGTTACATCGTTGTTCGTAGTTCCCGTTTGATGACCTATTGCCCTCGTAGTGGTCAGGTTACATTTATAACTTATGTATATAAATGCCAAAAGAAACAAGGAGAATACTAATAATGCCATTATTGCGTACAACATTTATGAATTGGTATTACTTTGCACTTCTACTCCCGATTGTCTAAGTATTTCCTCATCTATCATATTTTCTACCTCGTCTAGTGAGTGGGCCATTTCATGTACATTATCGAGTTTGCGCGAGTCAAACTTGTGTCTAAACTTTTCTATTTTAATTTCCTTGATACTGTTATTAATTTTATATGATATATTCCCTACTCTAATTTTAGGTATGAAATTTGTGTAATACTTCGTTTTTATTTCCCTAGTTGGATTTAATTCTACATGATCCGCATAAGCTCTATACTCCTGGTTTAATTTAATTATTCCCTGATTTTTAATTTTGTCTATATACGGTTCCTGTATTCCCTGACATGTAATTGTTAATGTATCTTTTTTTGTTGTGTATATCAATGTGTTTGCATATTTTAGTTTATGAAATATATTCTTAGAAATTACTACTACCCCTGATTCACAATTCAGTGGCAACTGATCGGGATTTTTAAATAATGAAATTTCACATGGTTGTTCTTTTGATTCGTGTTGTATTGGTTGAAATTCAGGACAAATAGTGAATGTTTCTGTCTCGGTGCAGTGTAATAGTTCTGTTTCGGTAAATGTTATGAATTGTCTACGGTTTTTGGTTATTCCTACATATTGGTATTCGGGTTTTAATACTATGCTGCGTGCCTTATTATCTGTTCGATCGATATCTACAGAATGTAGTATCGGTATTATTTTAAATAAAGTTAGTTGTGTTTCCGTTATTAACGGTATTTTTATCAAAAATACTATTTGACAACCACTATAAAATACTGCAATTTTAGTTATTTTTGTAAATTCGTGTATTTCACTTGGCAATGTTCCCATTGGTAAGTTTAAGTTTAGTGGTAAGTTTAATTTTACGTCTACTAGTTGCGCTGCAAATTCTCGCGGTGTTACTAAGCTTGGATGTAAAAAACCTGTCCTAGCCGCAGTTATTATGGCGCTTAAAGTTTGGGTTTTGTAAGAGTATTGTGTCATTAACGCTGTGAATATACTGAAAATTCTATTTGATAATAATAAGGTGTCTAGAGTTTACGTGTTGTTTATTAGAGCTAATATGTTTGTTTCTAAACCTAGTTGTTTTTGTTTTAGTTCGATATATAATTTATTTAATTCTGTCGAAGCACTATTTATTCCTATTATTGAAGATTTGACTACAGTGGTCTGGTCTTTAATGACATGTATCATACGTTCGTTGGTACCTTCGACTTTATCTATGTGTCGTAAGGTTTCCTCTGCGCGCTCCTCATCACAAACTCCGAATAAAGTTTTCATTGCCGAACCTATTATATTTACTAACCCTCTTTTCATTCTAACGCTACGTAGGGTTGTATGTCCCCCTGTGGGTGACAAATACCTACCAATAGATTCGTACATTTGTTTTCGTTGGACGGATATTTCATTAAAAGTTGTTTTTAACACATTGTCGTATTTGGAACACATTTCATGATCGGTCATATTTCCCTTACAACACTCGTCGTGTTTTTAATTTCTAATTCTAATTGATAATGTCTTAAATCATAGTCGCCTAACGGTTACAAGCTCCCAGTGAGCTCCTATTATTCTGATTTCACCTTGATTTTCATAAAATATACTGGTTTCATTTTTCAATTCTTCTATGGTGTATGGCGACTGTCCTTGCACCATCATTATACACAAAAACCTATATAATAATATGTTAATTAAACATATATTTACCTTAATTAATTTAATAGGTCATTTTACGTTACTATTATTTTATTACTTAAATATAAATTAACTTCTTAATTCTAACTAATACTATTTATTTCCTTATCGCAATTATTTTTACAACTATTTTGTTTAAAAATATTCTCTCGACGTTGTCCTCAGAATTTCTCTTTTCATGATCCAGCACATAGGGCTTGTGTAGGGCTCATCGCTTTGTATGAGTCTCAAAAGGTCTGATTTCAATGTTACAATTGATCGCTCTATTACGTGAGGACTCATCGGGTAAGGCATAATTGATGCCACCGAGTGCACATGGTGGTCAAAGCAGGCGGGGATCCCCCTGTCCCTCACTACGAATGTGTGTCTTTGGTATTTTATTTTTCTGCCCAAATGTATAAGAAATCTGATTTTTAAGCTCCATTTGGTGGAGTGATATCTACCAATGAAAAAGCTCACACTTCCCAATAAGTTCATGGTGGGTAGCCACATTTGCGGCCTTTCATACGGTATCGGTGTCAAATGTACCCTTCGGTTTCCTTCCCTTCGGAATTCGTCCAAAAGACATTTGCAGAGTACCGATTCCTCTGTCAGCATTCCATGTGGTTCATGCCAATCCTAGCAGATCTCGCTATGTGCACCAAATATGTGCGAGTATATAGAGTTTCTTTCAAACTCCATGTACCCTATATATTTGTACAACAATATTTCCTCCAACATTTCATCTCCCCTATTTAATCGGAGAGTCACCTGACGTCCACCTGCTATTTCTTTTGTTTCCAACCCGAATTCAGGAACCTCTAACCTTGCATTTTCCACCAATGGCACTATGCGCCTATGCCCCTCCGTTGTCAGATAAATCACTTCGATTTGTCGGCTCCTATAATACAGTTTAATTCTTATAGTACTTTTGTCTAATATTGTAAAATTTAAAACTAACTACGTTTGCATCTTAATACTAAAATAAATTTGATTTATTATCTTTATTTTGTTTATGTTTTTTTTTTTTTTATTTCTTTTGTTATATATATTTTTTTTTATACCAGTTTCCCTCATCATGTTTAACTCTGTTCCTTGTTCGTGTATTAAGTTTACTACATATCTTTATCTGTATCTGTTCACACATCTAAAATTATGGTGTACACTAATAATTAATAGTACAATGGTCATTATTAGGATGCTTACTCCTACACATATTATAAAATTATAATAATGTATCTTAAACTTAGGATTTTCTAGATTTGTTACGAATTGTGTGTTAGTGTTATTAATAATTATTTTACTAGTTATATTTATTCTCTCCTCTATTCTTTCTGTGGTATCTAACGTGATATCGCCATAGTCAAACTCATACACTACATTTGTTACATTTGTGGGTTCTACCGTTGTTAAGTTTGCTTCAATTATTTGTGATATTATTTCGTAATTGGTGTTATTTGTACTATTGTTATACTCGAAATTATTCAGTGTAGTTAAGTTATAGTAATATTCATCTGTCAGGATAGTTTTTACTGTAGTTGAAATTAACTGCGATGTTGGATTAGTTATGTTGGTTTTATGTAGTAATTTTGAGTGCATAACACTTAGGTGTCTAACACTTTTCGAAAATGGTATGAATTTTACATTGTCTAATCCTATCGTTTTCAATGTTATCTCACACATTTTCTCAATAGTCAATTTTATTAAAGTGTTGTTTAATACAATAGTCGTAGGTTTTATGGAGAATATACACCCTAGGTTCATATGTACCCGTGTGTTGTTCTCATCATTCAAAGCTAAAGTTATACGTTCCGTTGTTCCCCAAGTCGTTCGTTAAAGTTCAACATGACTATTGTGCATTTCATAAAAAACTATTGTCTCTTCATGGCTCGATACTTCCCTTACCGTCATAATGATTAACATAATTTCATTATTATTACTTATATTATTTTATTATTCTATTACTTAATATACTCTATATCTATACTTAATATTATTATTATTTTTATTAACATTTTATATTATTTATTTTCGCTCATACATTCTCAACAATTGGTCCATTCTGTCACTTCTTTTACGATTTACCATTGCCATTCGTTTCATTTCTTTTTTATACTTTTTCCCATCGTGTTCTAACATTGTGTTAGCCTCTTGCAATGCGTTTAACCAATCGTTTATTATTATACAAAATTGTTCTTTTAAGTCGTTCTTTTCATAAACGTCGTGTACATTAACTGTAATATATTTCGTAAATCGTTCTATTTCCGATTTTGAATATGGTTCACTCAATTGCTAATTAGCGTTTTCCATATGCGACGTCAAGCAACTAGGTGCTTCGTCCCATCTAAAGAAAGTAGTAACGTTATGTTTTTCTCTTTTGATCATGTCGTGTAGATAACCTAAGAATTCACTTTTCTTCTCCCTAAAAATAAATACTTAATCTTAAAATATACTCTAAGTCTTATCTACCTTATTTAATTATATTTAATTTCTACCTAAACTTTCGTATTTATGACTTATATTTTAAATTAGATTTCTAATCATCCTTTTCTGGTTTGTATTTTTCGTAATATCTTTTTACATCATTTTTATGAACAGTCACCTTCCTTCTACCTCTCTGTATTACTACATTTTCGGTATCCAAAACTTCTAAAATTTCAAAAGGTCCCTTCCGTAATGGACTTAATTTATTTTTCTGGGTTTTATCTTTCAATAATATTAAATCTTTCACATCTAAATCTTCCCTAAATTCCTTCTTATCATACTGTTTTTTAAATTTAATTTTCTTATTAATTAATCTTTCTCTGGCAATTTTATGTGACTCTTGCATTTTTTGTTTTAAATCGAATATATAATCGTCGTAATTATACCTAGGTTCAGGGCTACATTTTAACTTAACTGGTATGTCCAATTCTTTTCCATATAATAACGCGTAAGGTTGATAATTAGTCGAACTATGTTCCGTAGAATTATATACGAATAATGCATACGGTAATAGTTGATCCCAATTATTTAAATCCTTGTCTACGTAGTGTCTCAAATATTCGGCTAAAGTTCTATGTGATCTTTCCAAGCTACCTTTAGTTTGCGGATGATAAGGACTTGTATTTATTTTATTAATCTTTAGTAATTTACACACTTCTGTGAAAATCTTACTAAGAAAGTCTGTACCTTGATCAGTTAATATAGTCTCAGGTATACCGTGCACACATACGAAATTTACTACAAACGCCTGGGCGATAGTGTTTGCCGTATGATCTGGTAACGGAAAACCTAATGAATATTTCGTTAGATCGTCCTGCATAGTCAATATATGTATTTCCTATTGCAGTAGGTATTAGAGGTCCTACTATATCCATAAATATTTTTTTCAAACGGTCTAGAACTTGTTGTAGTTATAATCATCGGACTACGATGATGTCTATTAGTTGTTTTATTCGTTTGACACGACGGACAGTTTTTTATATATTCCCATACTTCTTGTTTTAACCCTGGCCAGCTGAATTGTCGTTTAATTTTCTTAACCGTTCTATTTAACCCAGCATGTCCCCCTAGTAATGAGTCATGAAATTGCTTGAAAATAATTAATTTTTCTTCATTAGTGTATTCTAATCTAGTACAGATTATTATTTCTATATCTGTATTTCGAAATATATACCTGATCATTGATCTTGTTTTTGTCCAGTCCAACCCATCTTTCTTTCCTAACTGGTTCATAGTTAATTTATTCAAGGCATTTTTAATGCAAAAGTATTTTAAATTTAATAATGCAAAATGCATATTTTCACTAGTGGTTAATTGTTTTTCTTTACTTTTAGTTATTAAAAATATTATGTATCTTTCTTCGTAATTAAAATATACTACGTCTCCTATTTGTTTATTTGATTCTAGCATTTTATCCGTTCCAAATTTTCGTTTTAATTCGTAGTTTATTTCCGATTTAAAGTTATAATATTTTTCTATTTCTGATACAATATGATACTCTGCGGGTGATTCTAGTAATTCACCGTTTACCTCTTTTACATTACTATTAGTTATTATTGTGGTTTCCGATTTTTCTAAAAAGTTCGTATAACTTTCGTCCTTAATTTCTTTTATACTATACATTCTACTTAAAGCATCTACGTTCGAATTTGTACTCCCGGTTTATATTTTATTTCGTTATCGTATTCCTCAAGCTGTATGCGCCATCTAGCTAACTTTGATAACGGATCTTTTAAGTTAAATAACCAAGATAGTGGTCTATGGTCACTGGTCAGTGAGTATTACGAATTTTCTACCGTAGAGATAAGGTCTAAATTGTTTAACCCCGTATACGATCGCTTAACATTCTAGTTCAGTAGTTGAGTAATTCATTTCACTTTTATTCTAAGTTCTAGATGCGTACGCTATTAGTAAGTCGCTATCTATCGTTCCTTGGGATAGTATAACTCCTAGAGCCTTACCACTTGCGTCGGTTGTAAGTATAAATTGTTTCGTAAAATCTGGATATTGTAAAATCAGTTCTGCACAGAGTGCGTTTTTTAATTTATCGAAATCTACTTGCCAATTTTCGTCCCAATTAAATTTAACATTCTTTTTTAATAGGTGGGTCATTGGTTTTGCTAACATACTATAGCCCTGTATAAATTTCCTATAATGTCCCGATAAACCTAGAAATGATTTTATTTGCTTTACAGTTTTAGGCACCGGAAATTCTAACACTGATGATATCTTTTTCGGATCTGATTTTATTCCGTGTTCCGAAATTAAGTGTCCCAAATATAAACATTCGCGTTTTAGAAATTCACATTTATCTGGTTGTATTTTTAAATTATGGGTACGTAGACGTTCGAATACGTCTATCAGTTTGTTGTTATGATCGCTTAAATTTTTCGCATGAATAATAATATCGTCTAAATATACTAAACATTTAATGCCTATTATCCCCGACAATACGTTATTCATTAATCGCTGAAATGTAGCGGAACTTGTTTTCATTCCCATAGTCATACGTTTAAAATGGTAATGACCTTGACCGGTCGAAAACGCTGTCATTTCGCGAGATTCCTTCGCTAAAGGTATTTGATAAAAACCATTTGCTAAATCTAAAATGGTAAAAAGCTGACATTGCCCCAATTGATCTAATATTTCCGTAATGTTAGGTAACGGATGAAATTCATTTAAAGTTACTTCGTTAAGTGCCCTAAAATCAATTACTATTCGAAATTTATCTTTACCAGATAAATCTGATTTCTTTTTCACTAAAAACAAAGGTGCATTAAAAGGTGACATAGATCGTTCTATGATATCGTTTTGTTCCATTTTAACTAATTGTTGCTCAATTTCCTTTTGTTGTGCCTGTGGCAATCTATACGGTCTTTTATATATCGGTGGCTGATTAGCGGGTAATCTTATTACGTGTTCCGCGGCGTTAGTAAATGTTAAATAATCGTTTTCCAAATGAAATACATCAGAAAAATGTTCGCATATTTCTAATATTGTTTTACGTTCCTCGTTATTTAAATGGTCACTACGTATGAAACTTTTTATTTTATTTACGCGATCGTTATTGTCATTTACTACAGTTATTTCGTATAATTTATATTCTATGTCATTGTCGTATAATATTTTATTCAATTGGTCCTTATAAATGTTTTGTGGTAATTCAGAAATATTCAGTATACTTATCACCGTGTTTCCATTTTTTACCGTGTTTATTATATTAGAGCAGTATACGTCCTGTATTAATTCTTGGGAACAAATCTAGTTTAGCGGCCACGCGAATTTTTCGATTTTTTTTGCCGAAACCCTAGTAAATCAACGTTTTAAAAAAGATGGTGCAAAAAAAAAAAATTGGCGGAAATCAATAGTTTTTGAGTTATACCAATTTGAAATTTGAGTTTTTCTACAATATACTTATATGGGTAATTTTATGCAAAGTTTCTAGCTAAAATAGTGTGGCGCAGTGGTCTGCACCCAAAGCACCATTATCGTGATCTCGGGTTCGAACCCGACAGAAGAAAACACATTTTTTACACTTTTTTTCATTTTTTATTTTTATTATTATAAAGAAAATCAATTTAAAAACTATTCCGATTCTTCACTAGACACTACATCAGTACTGCTTTCAGATTCCGTTCTGCAGTCTCCACGAGATTGTCGACTGTGTCAGGGTTGGCAGGGTTGTATAATATGGAACACAATCGGAAGAACTCTGTTAGGGGGTCAACATTTTGTACTCGACGCGATTTTAAAAACATATGTTTTGCCAAGTACCCTGCGTAGAATCGTTTCTTACGACAATATTGGCTCATGGATGCTTTAGCATGACGCCACATCCCTTCCACATTATTAGTATGTGCCCCGGTCTCAGGGTCCTTAAATTGAATTGAGTGATTGACTGTTAGATGTGTAACCCTCGTCTTTCAAACAATCATAACTCTAAATTTATCAAATCAAAATTAATCTTAATAATGTAGGTATAAGAGTTGTAAATATTAAATAGATTACATACTTTCCAACAATCGCTTATTATTAATGTCCCGGGTAAAATCCATTCTTTAATCACGACTAACAACGTATCTTTATCTCTGCGTTCAACAGGTATTAGAAACATTTACCTGTTTCCCGCTCCACACCACCAAAAACCCACTGCCCCTCCACTCGATGCCCTCGGTATATTTCCGCCGACCAAACTTCGACTCATCGATTTCAACAGTTTTACCTTCACCGCCTTCATAATAATAAATGTAAATAAAAAAATAATGAACAAATGAATCATGTACAAATTATGGAAACAACAATATTTACCGATTTTTTCATGACGTAAAATCATACCATCAAAAACTACTTCACGATGGAATGATGCCCAGTCAACAACCGTTTGTTGCGCAACATCAATTTCCTTTTTGATGAAAGATTGAGAAACATTCTCCGTCCACAAATAAGAAAATAACACTAGTTTCCAAATCGACATGTGAGATTTTTCAAAAAAAGTATTTTTTCTGATGGATTGTCGAAAATCACATCTTACTTTTTTTTTAGAAACCAATGACGACTTTCTGCATCGCCATACAAAGCCATCGACATAGTCACTACTTTCTGACAATATTAAAAAATGGTTATTGTTACATTTCAATGTATCTGGCTTTGCAATGAGACCCCAAGTTTGAAGCTGTTCAATGACCGTCATGGACAACGGACCATTTTCATTGCACTCGAATAATTGAAACAATTTAATCACAGACCACATTATTAAATTCAAAGTAAGAAACTATGTACGTGTAACCAATACTGCGTTAGAAACAGCTATGAACCAAAAATAAGTATCTTTATCTTAAATCATATACTGAAATTTGTACATTCATATACTGAAATTTGTACATTCGATAACGGAAATCGGATTACCTAATCGCTGCGCTCACTCAGACTTTTAAAAACGAACACATCACTCGACTTGCTATGCAACACAACCTCAAGTAGGAGTTGGGTTAAAATGCATTTTAAAAAATGTAAAAATGTAAAATGCATAAAATTTGACTGCGCGTGTTTCGGCACTCGTCGCTACGCTCCTCGGCGCCGTCGCTCCGCTCCGCACAAATCGAAAATATCCCTCGATTTGCTATTCAACACCACCTCGAGTAGGTCACAGGGTTAAAATAATGCATTTTGTTGCACTGAGTCACCTAGCAGGGTTAAAAGGGGCAAAATTAATTCGACGAAAAAACGAGGAAAAAAGTGCAAAAATTTTTTCTCTGAATGTCGGGTTCGAACCCGAGATCACGATAATGGTACTTTGGGTGCAGACCACTGCGCCACACTATTTTAGCTCGAAACTTTGCATAAAATTACCCATATAAGTACATTGTAGAAAAACTCAAATTTCAAAATGGTATAACTCAAAAACTATTAATTTCCGCCAATTTTTTTTTGCACCATCGTTTTTAAAACGTTGATTTACTAGGGTTTCGGCAAAAAAAATCGAAAAATTCGCGTGGCCGCTAAACTAGATTTATACCAATTCTTGTTTCTATATTAAAATATTTTTATTTTCCATTATCGGATCAGCTATTGGTATAGATATTATTGTTTCCGTTAATGTGTTTTAATGTGTAACATATTTTATCTTTATTTAATTCGCGCGGAGTGTCATCATTTATTGTTAATATATTATTCGCAACATCTATATCATAAATTTCTTTTTTCTTTTTCGTTTACTAATATTTCGCCTTGTAGTGATCTCTCACTATCGTTTATAAATGAGTGCTTGAGATCTGCAGTTGGACCAGTTTGGTCGGAAAGG
Organism: Aphis gossypii; assembly: GCF_020184175.1. NCBI lineage: Eukaryota > Metazoa > Arthropoda > Insecta > Hemiptera > Aphididae > Aphis > Aphis gossypii. The sequence continues at coordinate 25,967 of NW_026083259.1, forward strand.
ATTAGGTTTTTAAAAAGTGAGACAAGACACAAAGTTAATATAAATGTTTATTAAAGTTAAAGTTAAACTTGTTAATAAAATTACATATAAATATCAGGACAGCACGTTAAGTAACTGCCCGAGAAAATAATTAATCTAAAATTTGGTCATAGACTGTGTCTATGTAGATATAAACTAAATAAACTAAATCTAATTCTAAAACGGACAGAGAGCCGTATTTATATGGTTCTCTGTACCCCCTGGTTGTACATGATAGAGACTAGGAGATGGACAAAAAGGCGAGTCAGTGATTGTTGTTATTGTAGCTGCGAAAAAGTGGTCTTAAGGCCGCCATACACGTCAAACAAATTTGCGCAACCTCTGTTTTTGTGCAAATACGATGTTTGTACAAATTTCGAACACACACGTTCCAATGGCTTGTGCCAACTTCAGTTCAATTTTTGATGTCGTCAAAATATATTCAGTATACAATATTCTACAAAAATATATTAATATGTCTGACACCGATGATACTTGTGCTGCGGTAGTGATTGCTTGTTTGACGAAAAAGAAAAAAGTAAAGCGGAAAAGAAAACAGAGGGTGTGGATGAAAGAATGGCTGAAGAAGAGGGATCAATTTAGCCATGATCGCTTAGTAGCAGAACTTAAAATAAGTTCAGCCGTTGATTATAAAAATTATCTACGAATGGATGCAGATACGTTTGGTGAGCTATTGGAAAAGATAAGACCTTTAATTGAAAAACAATGTACATATATGAGGGACCCAATTACGGCAGAACAAAGACTATTGTCTACTTTGAGATACCTTGTAAGCGGCGACTCCTTTGAAGAGCTGAAATTCCAGACTGCCATCGCAGCTCAAACTCTTGGAAAAATAATTGTTGAGACCTGCGAAGCTTTGATTCACGTTTTAAAAGGTTATATAAAGGTAAATATTATGTAATTATTATTGATATTTATTGTTTTAACTGTTATGAAATTATTACATGTATAGTATAATTATATTATTACTTGTTAATTATTAATTTATAATAATAATTATAAATATATTATACAACATTAAATATTCATTGATACTGGTTATCGTTGAGAAGATCATTAATTGTATATCCATCTAGTGTGGATGGTTGAGGTGTGACTGGAACTGTTGAATTTTGCAATGTATGTGGTTGTTGTTGTGGACTAGGTGTATATGATTGTACGTATGGAGAGGGTGGTCCAGAATAATGTGAAGACAATGAAGATGGGCTATAATAGTATGGATGCTGAATGTGACCTGTTAAATGTGTAGTGATTGGTACAGGTGAATGATTAATGGTAATAGAGTTTCTGTGGAGATTGCCCAGTCGTCCTTCATAAATAATGTCGTCAATGAATTTTTTTGCGTATAATTGCTGGTCTGCTTTCATTTTGTCAAATTCTATGCCCCACGCCTTTGCCAGGACTTGTGAATCGGAGGTGGTTTTTGGAGACGTTGACAAGCCATATCCAATAATTTAGACCTTTTACTTTCTTCGTCTGTGGGTGCCTTTCTTTTGAGTGTAAATTTTTTATTCGGTGTACTCTGTGGTATTGTTTGAAATAAAAAGCTATCTTCCACAACCTTAAAACAATATAATATAATATCAAAGGGCTTAAATTCAAATTTGAACTTTATTTAACTTATAAATAGGGCTGCTCGGATTTATATGTAAATACATATTATTTTATTTTATTTTTAGCTTTTATTTATATTTTATAATTTTTAATACCTTTTTTTTTTTAAAAAAAACTTTACTATTTAAAATATAATTTGTTTCATTAAAAACTCATATGGTATATAATTATATACATCTTATATTATATAATTAAATATTAATATATAAATCATATTAGTGAAATACATTTTTTGATTTTTTTAGCACATATTTATGTACATATTTTGGTTTCATAAATACATATAATTCCCAGCCCTACTTATAATAATATAATATAATAATTATAATATTTTGTAATTGAAGATACCAACAAATGAAAATGATTGGAAGGATATTGCAAAAGAATTTGAGAAAAGGTGGAACTTTCCACATTGCATTGGCGCGATTGATGGTAAACACATTACCATCCGAAAACCACCAGAACAGGCTCTTATTATTTCAATTACAAACAATCATTTAGCATTGTCTTAATGGCAATTGTGAATGCTAATTACGAATTTATAATGGTAGATGTTGGAGCCAATGGAAGAGTCTCCGACGCAGGAGTGTTTTCTAATACCCAGTTCTGTAAGCGACTTGTAAAAAACGAACTATATATTCCTCAGCCTGATAATTTACCTAACAGTGCAATAAAACAGCCATATGTTTTGGTAGGAGATGATGCATTTCCTCTTATGGACAACTTAATGAAACCATTTAGTAGAAAAAAACTGACCACAGAACAAGCTATATTCAATTATAGGTTATCTCGTGCTAGACGTATTGTGGAAAATGCATTCGGAATATTATCATCCCGGTTCCGTATATTGTTAAAAGAAATTAATTTGTGCCCAGAAAAAGCCTCTCTGATTGTTCTAGCATGCACTCATTTACACAATTATTTACGAATGAAAAAAGTCGAGTCATACTACCAAGGAGGTTTTGATGTTGAAAATACAATTACAGGAGAGATGGTAAACGCAGACTGGAAATCAGATCGATTGTTACTTCCTCTACAACAACTTTCAGGGCGAAATACCACTGTATCGGCAATAGAAATACTCCTAAATTTCTCACACTTTTTCAATAGTGAACAAGGAGCTGTACCATGGCAGAACGAGAGCATAAAGTAGCTATTTATATATATCATTGTTCTATGTTTTAATTGTTGTATAGGGCTCCACCCGTTAATATAAATATTAATAGGTTTTGTGTAATAATTCATTTTTTTTTTTTATTATTATTATTTCTCTATTTATCAATTTGTTACACGATTTTTAAATGTTTTTTAATTCCCTATAAACAATAAACGGTTAAACCAAAATACAAAAAAAAAAAATGCTTTGTTTTTTTTATCCTATATAAAATTCAAATTATAATCATTTTACTTGATGTATTAATACGTCAAAATATACAACACAGAGCGACCAACGACCATTTACGACAGTATAATATATGTTTATTATATAAATTATAAGTAAATATTATAATATATTATTGTTATTTATAGATTATTGATTATTATACATGAATTAATATATTATGCTATAACTAGTACCCTATATAATAGTTTATACCAGCATTTATTTATATTCAACAGAATTTTACGATACTAATTTGAAACTTAGCAACAAAATATCTATTATAATTCTATTTTAATAATATTATTAGTACAGTCACGTACTATTTATTTAATCTATTCTAATCATTTGTTATTATAATCACTAAAAATAGACCATTGTCACTTTAAGGAAAATATAAGTACTAAAAATAGTCACAGACCGAGGCCATCGACAGTGGAGTACAATATGATATTATGCTTACCGCTTCATCGTTGTTTTCCTCGACTACATCGACAATTTCATCAATACTGTCTAATGTGGAAGTTCCTTGCAATTGAGTCTCTTGGTCTCTTAAAAAATCGATTTCATAGTAATACCACAAACTCGGTTCATAAATATCATCAGCCCCTGCACCTGATTTTTGACTGGACTTAACTTTCTTCAATTCTCTACGGTATGATGTACGAAGAGAATTTATTTTGGCACGCACTAAATCCCTATTCACTTTCGGATCAATTTCTTTCAATTTCTCTACCAGTTTTTCGTACGCCGCATCTTTCTTGATTCTATTTTTATAGACTTCGCTTTTAACTTTCCACAATTCAGGAAACGTTTGATAAAGGGCGATAAATTCAAGCCAAAATGTCTTATTGTCATCAATTTTAGTCGCCATAGTTATAAAACTAAATTTTATATTTAGTGAATTCTATAATAACAATAAAATATAATAATAATATAAAAACAAGTTATACAGGCATAAGTAAATCAGTAAATGTATTATAATTATAATATATTAATTATTATTACTAGTAAAGTAAGTATAATAATTAATAATTACCTATATCATACGTTTTTCCAATCGTCTGGAGGTTTTTGACAGCCTATGCTTGTCAAACACTGCCATACACGTACAACAGATAGTCAATCGTGAAGCGTTTGCGCAACAAATTTCGAACTCGACCAATTTTTTTCAAACGGTTGCGCAACTACTCAAACCACGCCATACACGCTCAAAATGTTTGCACAAACACAGAGTTTGCGCAAATTTGTTTGACGTGTATGGGGGCCTTTACGCCTAAAAGTTAATTAACCCTGGGTTAGACTTGTTATTGTGCTACTACGCCAAGTCGTGCGCATTTATAATTTATGCGTACGGCTTGTTTGTTAAATCAACTTCTTAAATCGAAAGGTTGTTTTGTGATTGTCTTTCCCATACGCCTTGATTCTTAGAAATCGCCAGTAAAATTAATTACGTATGGCTAAGAGTTCGGTAATGAAGTATTTACATGCGAAGGTCATGTAAATTAATTAAAAATAGACAAAAATAGTAAAACGACTCCGTCGGTTTACTACAGCCTGTTAATTTATTTATTTTTATTAAATTGATTTCACTACCGGTATCTAAAAGAAGGTCTGCTGTATTTGTTTTAAAATTAGGTGATTGACATGTAACATGATTTTCATTAATTACTGATACGATGGTGAAACATCGTTGAGTGATAAGTCCTCCGTTACGGCCGTTATTTGATTAATCGAACGGACGCCGTTTCCGTTCGATACTTGACCGTTTCCCGTCCGGTTTGCATTATTACGCTCATCCCGTTGCTTACTATAACAGCTAACACTATCGTGTCCTATCTTATTGCAATAACTACAAGTTATTGGTGCCAAATTGTTATTAAAATTATTATTAGTATTTTTTCGTGCGTTATTATTTTGCGGTTGTGGATTATTATTATTATTTCGACGCGCAACCTGTGTAACATTACCACGACAATCGCGAGCGACATGATTAGTTCTGCCGCAAATATAACATCCGGGATTGTTTTGCTGTCTCCGATTATTATTATTATATTGACCGTTATTATTACGCGGATAGTTATTACTATTATTATTATTGCGACAAAATTATTAAAATTATTATTACGATTAACATTATTATAATTATTAGGACCTTGTCTATTCTGACCACGATTATAATTTTGCTTATAACCGAATTTCTGTCCATTTGGATTATAAAAACTTAATATTAAGAATAACCGCACACGTGCGACCGCTTATAGTCCACGACATGAAAAGTGGCCGATGTGTACCGCGACCCGTTGTGGCTTCCCAACCTGTTAGTCATTGGTTCTCAACCTAAAACACCTACTACCCGGCGCGCGCCAGCGCGTACCTTTTGTGTATTTCATTCCTACATATATTCCATACATTATAGTATACTGGTTTTTTTTTGTGCACCCTTAGCGGATCTTCTGGAATGCCTGGAAGGCAGCTGTAAAATGTACTGTGGTGGGAATTGTGAACCACTAGGGTGAAACGGCCGCTAGGTTCGCGATGGTCATCGGCCACTTTTCATGTCGCGGACTATAAGTAACTGCTAACGAATAATACAGAATAGCACCACAAAACGAAACATAGACCAATACATGACCATCCTGTTGGGAAAAATATGGTCAATAACTTACACAACAGTTTATAACAGAAACGATACTTTACCAGAAAAATAAAACTCGATGCAAAGAATTTCAAACAAAGAACTCGGCACATGTGCTTTGATAAATATACCAGAATAATGAAACGTCTTCGGACCGAAGTATATGAAGAAAAAGACATATCCGAGCTGGTGCATCTAGCCTTTTAAAAATTTTGCTGCGGACAGTGTCATCGAGATACAATAAAATAATAAGTTTAGTACAATAATTGATGACACTGCCACACAGCAGAAATAATACAAAAAACTAATAAAATAATAAAAATAGGAATTTACTGGATAAAACATAATAAATAAAATTACATAAATTGAAATAATAACGAACTGTTGCACGTCGTCTAACCGTCGTCTAACGCGGTAACTGAATGAAATGGTTTTTAACGAATCACCAGTAGCCAAGTACCTAGATACAAAATTAATTAATAAACATAACATAACTATACGTTTTTAAAATAAAATTTTATCGTATCTACCATTAAGTTTAAAATCTATATTTTAGTTAAAAATGTATATAGGTACTCGCATGAATATCCATTATAACATAATTAAGAAATAGGAAAAATCTAGATACTGTGTTTATACATTTTTTTAAATTTTTGGGTACAAATTACAAAATGAACTGTTTATGAGAAACCTTGCTTAAAATGTTCATTCCTATCTATAAAAATTTTACATTTTATACATTTTGTACTAAAATATATTTTATAAATGTTCGAGATTTTAATGAATTTTATTAAAATGTGAACTTTAAATTTTTTTAAATATTATGACAAAATACAAAAAAAAAAAAACCAAGATAATTTCAATTATCTATAAATAGCTCAAAAATATAGTCAAATTATTTTTATGTAAAATATCATGTATAAAATTCTATTTAAAAGGGCACCGACCGTTACTTGTAAACATTGAAAGACAATATTATTCATGAAAACAATTATTGCTTTTTGCATATTTCAAAATAGTTTACTATAGTTGTCGACATTTTAAAATTGAAGTACCTATATTTTAAAATTATATTGATAAAATTAATATTTCCTATTTTAGCTGCCTTGTGTAAAAGTAGGTGGACAAATCTTAGAGACCAGTACCGTAAGTCATTGAAAAAAAAGGAGACAGTCAGTGGACAAGCAGCGAAAAAAATGAAAAAATACAAATATGAGGACCAACTCAGTTTCTTAAGAACTTACTTCCAAGAAAGAGATACTATATCTAATATAAATTATGAAGAAAGTACTACAGATGATGAAGGTTTAGGAAATGTGGAAAATGGACAAAATGAATCGTTCGAAGTAAATGTTGTTGACAAACCTGACATAACAGAAGATGATACAGCAATTGTTTTGCAAACTTCAGCAGTTAACCGTAGTACATCAGGTAAAATAAAGAAACGTTGCGAAGAAAAACCAGTTGAATCTGCTTCTTCGATACTAATGAAATATTTTATAAAAGAGAATGAGAAAGAACTAAAAGAAAAGTCACCAAGCGCTGATCCGGTTGATTCATTTTTGAATGGTATTGGTGTAACAATGAAGACATTTACACCATTCTATCTGAATTTGGCAAAATCCAAAATATTTTCTATTGTTCAGGACATCGATATGCAACAAATAATGGAAAACCAGAAGCCTGAGACAAATAGTTACAATAATCATACACCGGCTACATCTTTATTTCAAATGTCTGGGAATCCCAGTGGCTCGTCATCTCAAATAAATAACAGTTTGTATCAAAATCTATTATCAACACCACTATCATCCTCATATCCAATTCACGCAAATTATTCAACTGCAATTTTAAACACAGAAGGTACTCCGAAACTACCAATAGATATAAATCAAGAAAATCAAACTCTATTTTATTCAAATATCAACCCACAAAAATAAATTTAAAAAATATCTAACTAACATGTTTCAGTAAATATTATATAAAATAATAATTATGATAATTAAATAATATTATATTATATTTATGGTAAAACCACTACCAATTTTAATAATGTAAGTTTTTTTTTTAATTTTTAAACTGAGAATGTATTAAATTAAATTGACAGTTCTTTTTTATAATTTTTTTAAAAAATCATTACACACATTATTTGATTTTACAAAATATATTTTACTCTTTTTAACTAGTACCATTATTTTTTTCAGCATTATATATCTTACAACATATTAAATAACTTTGCGTAATTAAAATATAGGTATTCTAAACAACTAAACAAATAATTGAGTGGTATAATAAATTATTTACCTTAAAGTTACAGCAAGTCGTTCTTTTGGAGGTATAGGTTTTCGCCAAAATGTCGTTTTTTTTTTAATGTCATCATTAACTTTATTTAGTAAAACATTAAATGAATACATAGACATTCTAAAATATTCGTAAAATTTATGTTCATCATCTACTAGTTCTTTATACAAAGTATTGAACTCTCCTTCAGTACCACGCTTTTTCCATGCTTCGTGGACCCAAAAACGTTTTCGTTTTCTTGATGCTGTTTTCGTTACAGCAGATTTTAATTCTTCTTCTTCAAGAAGCAGTGCGATCGCAATTAAATTATTTTTCTTTGTCGTCATATTTAAATCTAATAACTTGACTTAACATAGAACAAATCACGTGTATACTCTTTAAGTGCCATCAGTCTGGGTGACTTGAAACTGAGCAGTGATGGAAAAGGAAAGCTCCTACCTCACAATTGTTACCCAACAAATTACCCCCACCACAGAAAAATATCATAATTACACCAAAGCTGATTGTAATATATTCAGATTAGGTACACACTTTTGATAAAAATAAAAACCCGTCCCGGTCACAGCCCGGACTCTCTCCGTATATGTGTAAATAGAACTCCCGTTACGGGCACGGACTGCCCGGAGCAGTGAGAATAGACCCTAATCCATAGGTATCCGTCATCCATGTAGGCGACCACTTTCACTTCTGCTTTTAACCTAGAACACTAAACTACAGTCAACAATCTTTGACTTTTCATTTTTGCTGTGTTCTGTGTGCCGTGCAGTTTACAATTTTTTTTATTTAACTTGTACTATAGTTTGCTTCAATTAAGTTTATAATTTATATTATGTCATCCAAGAACGCGTCGAAGTGTGTCGTGGCGGGATGTAATTCAAAGGGTATGTACTATTGTAATTTTTGTGCAGCTAACACCTAAAACTAATCCGGTCTTTAGAGTCCCTAATAACTAATATCTATTGTAGAAGTAACTAAATATTTTGTTAATATTCAAATGCGCAAATAGGTGTTGTCTGTCATCGTTTTCCTAATCCGAAAACCAACATGACAAGACTGCTTAATTGGATGCAAATTGTTGGACTGGAAAAACAAAATAGTCTTGATGTGTATGCCAAAAAAGTGATTTGTGCTGTACACTTTACTGCTGATTGTTCAAGTCCCCGGACCAAAAGACTTAATGCCAACACATATCCTTCTCTTAACTTGCCTCAAAACGATGTTACTGAGCATACACCAGTTGTTGATAATGGTAAGGACAATTTTATATCTTCATTTATCTAAAATTTAAGGTATATTATTAAATTTTTTGTTCTTTTAGCAGTAGGTACTCCTGCTATGTGTACTCAAAATAATCTTGCTGATTCTTTAGTGATCCTCTCCTAGTTCACCTACAGTGTTGAACGATTCTATGATGTCTGGTATTAATGTTTTGGATACATCTTCAGTTGAACCAGATCAGATAGGTTAGAAGTTTATTTATAATAAAAATTTTTGTAAATTTAGTAAATTTACATTTTGTATTACATTTGTTGCTTTTAAATATGCATATAGCATGGTACTAGCATGATTATTTAGTTAATTAGTTATTTATTGAATGATTATTTTGGCATTAACAGCAGACAAAATAGAAGTAAGAAATTCTGGAAATGATAAAAAGTTGCATGGTAAACAAACTACAAGAAACCTAAAAACTGGAACTGGTGCTTATGATTTTTATTTATTCGTTTTAAGATTTTTAAATTATTTTTATTTGCATGTAGATTGAACAATTGAGTATTTATCTTAATTTTGGTTTTTATTCTAGATGTTTTGAAACAAATAGGAGTTAGAAATTTTAAACGTTTGACACCAACTTGTAGAAAGTTTTACAAAATTTCAAATTTGCTCCTTAAACAAAGTAAGCGTAACACAAATCGAAACAATTCGTTTAAAACAAGACTGAGAGATGCTGAAAAGTTCAACGATAAATACTTAGTTTCACGGTTGTCACCAAAAATTACTGCTGCTGCATCATTGTTCATGAAACTTGAAGTTAGAGAGACCAAAAAGTCAAGCCGAGGACATCGGTTCAATTTGGATGAAAAAATGTTATTCTTTGTATAAACGTTCACCAAAATGTTATCGCATGTTGGTATTGTTCAGTTTTATTCGACGAAGAGTGCTTATCGAGTGGTTTGACTTATGATACAGTTACCGATGAAATCAATGGGTTTGTGAATACGGGGCATAGTAAAACTCAACAAATTGCTGATCACACGTTAGTCTTTATGGTACGAGGAATAAAAAAAAAAATTCAAACAGCCTATTATGTACACATTTTGCGAGGGAGCCACAAATCAACAAGAAATTATTTGCCAATTGAAACAAGTAATTTATTTTATCATATATTATTTTATAAATAATAATAATTAATAATACAATAATACTTCGTTGCCCGTTAAAAATGCAAATTCTATATAATATGATTCGAATTTTGATTAATTTGTTATTTAATATTCGGTTTAACGGTGTTCAAAACTTAGACATTTTCATTGACTGTTTTGATTCTCAAAAATCTTGTGAAAGCACCACTTTAATATGCGAATTTTGTAAAATGCTTTCTTATTACACACTAAATTTGTGATACGATTTTACGAATGTATCGAGTAAATTGTAAGCATCGATCTATCATTGTTCAGACTCTACGTTTATCAGTCAGTGAGTTACTCAAGTCATAATATTATAGTCATTCTGCTTACCATTGCCGTGAGACTCTCTTATGATTATGAGAGCAGTATATTATTATGTAGGCAATCCACACGTGGTGGATTGCGGACCCCGCGAGATGTGTACGTAAGCTTATAATTTCTAACACTTAAGTTTCAAAGTTATATCATTTTTTTATTTTACTACGGTGGGTAAAATACAATAATGTGCCATCTCGTGGTTTTTATATTGTTGCCTGTTGGTAAAACAATAAAACTTGGTATAACTTGTTATGTTAGTTTATTGCTGTGAATTTGAAATTTACTGTAGACATTGACTTATTTTGCTAATTCTTATTTTTGTTGTTATGGTTTTAACAAAATATAACAACAGGTCTAAAATTATGATATTCAATCATAATCAATAGTGACCTTAATATAGTTTATTTTCTTGCTGGACTGCAGTGACAGTTGTTGTTGTTTTTTTACATCCAGATTCCGAAGTTTTCTGGTGGATTTTCCTAAAATTGTACTACATAAGCACCTTCTCTTGCGACCAATAGGAGCGAACCATCAGTGAAAAATGTTACAAAAATGGGGAAAATAAATAATAATAACAAAAAATTGTTACCATAAAATAGTAATAATAATAATAATAATAATAGTAATAGTAGTCATCGGTATTTTTTATTTTTCATTGTATTTTTATTAATTTTCCGTGCAATTTTCTTAACTTTTTCTTACATAAGAACCTTCTCCTGGAAATTACGACCCAAACAAAAAAAGAATGAGCGAAATCGGTCCAGGCATTGTTGAGTTATGCGCGTACATACAAAAAGGGGTTCTATTTTATATAGTAGTATAGATAATAATTAATAATACAATAAACAATAATTTTTAATAGGTTATTGAGGCTGTTCATTTGACAGATCTTCGTGTTGTAGCCACTATTAGTGACCAGGGAACTGCAAATTTTGGTGCAATAAAAATTCTGAACAATGAAACTCGACTTTATCATGTAAAAAACAACTCAGAATATCATGATGAATTTTATGAGGTTGAATTACATGATAAACAAAGACTGAAGTTGGTTCATATATATGATGTCCCTCACTTACTGAAATGTATCAGAAATAATCTTCTAACGAAAGACTTAGTATATACAGTTGATAACATCACAAAATATGCAAAGTAGTCACATCTCGAAGATCTATACCACATGGATAGTGCCATTCCAGATTGCAAGATTTTACCACGGCTAACTGATCAGCATATAGTTAGAGACAAAATTGGAAAAATGAAAGTGAAATACGCTACACAAGTTTTTTCGCAACGAGTTTCTTCTACTATGAATTTTCTTGCATGTAAGTTTTTACAATACAATGAAATGTGAATTAATGACTTAATAACAAAAATATTTTTAGCTCGTAATATCATTGGGCCAGATGCTTCTGACACAGCGTTTAAATGCTCTTTTTTTAATAAGCTTTTTGATTCACTTAATGGAAGTTTTGATAATGTAACTGATGGAAAAATGTACCGTACTGCTGTCAAAAAAAATTCTATCCATCATTCTGTTTGGGCAGATAGCTTGAAAATTCTGAGTACAATGAGCTTTGTATTGGGTAATGGTAGAAATAGTCAGTTCCAACAATCAAGAACTGGATGACAACTATAAGATGTATGGCATTTTATCAATAAATTTAATTATAATTCTTATAATAAAAAACATTATAAATTGTTTGTTTCAGCTTTTCAAACCCTGTCCAATGTATTAGGTATGAATGGTATACGTTCCTTACTCCCTCGACATCTCAATCAGGACCCGTTGGAATGCTTCTTTGGTGCGATCAGAAGTATTGGTTCAAAAATCCAAATTGTCATGCATTTGCTTCTGCATACAAAACTTTAGTTTTGAACAATTTGGTGTCTTCTCATTCACCGGGATACAATTGCGAAGAATACTTCACAGAAGGAAGCTTGTCCTCATTCACAAACTTCTTTGAAAGTGCCATTGCTCCAACGTCTGAATTTGAAAACCAAGTGGTGATTAGTGCTGATTTACCTCAAACTTTACATCATTTATCAATGTCTACTTTCTTCGTCCGCGGGAAAGCTCAAAATTACATTGCCGGATTCATAGTAAAAAAACTGAACAAAACTTTTTTTTAAAATTGTCAACCATGCCTCGCTCAGCTTAGTTCAGAAAAAGTAGCCGAACATCATTTATTAATAACTGCTCGAGAATATCAATCAAATCAACCAAATTTAAAATACCCATCATCTACATTATGTTCAATAGTTCAACAAATCATAAATTTTGTCGGAGAAAAAATGTCAAATGTCTGTCTTCATCCTAATATACTTTCAACTCAAACTAATGCTTTAAATCAACAAATCTTTTTCCCTTTTGAATTAAATTGTTCAGAACACAAAGATAATTTCCGGCAGAACATAATCAAATTAACATTAAAAATGATGATACAACATTATTGCACCGAAGTCAATAGAATACTTGCAGGAAAAAGGCAATTGCGAGAAAATGAGACTGATCCTGTAAAAAATTGACCCACACATGGTATTCAAAGCACTCTAAAACAAGAAAAACTCAAGGCAAGTTTAACTTAATCTAAGTGTGCCATTTTGTTTTACTTTTTGTCTTTATGTATACCGAAACATTAGTTCCTAAAATTGTTTATAATTAATGTTTATTTTGTTTGTTTTTAAGAAATGTAACTAAATTATGTGATTTGTATATAATTAATGTGATTTTTTTTATTTTTAATTAATCTATATACAATTTGATTCTTACGATCATTATGTTTTTCATATTGAGATATTATGTTTTATAAAGTATTAACCATTTTCATTAATATTGTATTATATAATTTTTTTATGAAATTTTTTTGTTAATTTATATTTGACCATAACAATTCTTATATTTTTAATAAATTGTTTGTATTGTTTAAAATATATAATAAAATATGATCTCTTAAAAATAATAATTTGTTTTAATTTATTTCTAGTTAATAATTATTAAAAAAAATTTAATAAAAAGAAAATATATTGATAGTAGAAGTTGAAAATTATCGATAACTTTAACTATCGATGGCAGCGATTATTTAGTTATGTCGTACAACCACCGGGAGCGTTGAAACGTGGTACACTTTTATAACACGGGAGTTGCATATCTATTATATTGTGGTGATTACGACGTGTTATCACCACTTATGCTAGCGCGTCCGCCGTATGATTATTGTCGTCACTATTTTGTTTTCCGTTTCTAACGTCTGTGTATTTTTATTGTTTATGTTGTAAACGTTTATTTGTTATATTGTATTATTTTTTTGTATCGTCTTTGATCGCGCAACGACGCGCCATCTTAACTTGTGTCTCCCGCCTCGCGCGCTAACGTTTTCGCCGTTACGGGCTCCAAGTTTTCGCTCGCTCGCCTCGAGTACTCACTCTTTTGTCGCGACTCGATACGACGCGTTTCAGCTCCAAGTCCGCTCACCCTTAGCTTTCTTGTCACGCGTTTTTACGTTTTGAATTTTTTGTCACGCCGACTATCGTCCGCTGTATTTAATTTATTTATATTCACCAACTATTTTGTATTGTTCAATAAATTACGCCCAGTACGTTGTTTTTTCTTTTCTCGAAAGCGTTGCTTTATATTTTTTTCTCTAACATTATACCTTCCTCTGTCGGAGTCAATTTTACGTTCATTTAGTCCTACCGTAACGACGGTAGCTAAATTGGTGACCTCAAACTTTTAGTTCGCGTTTTTCCGACCCCGTCTACGGTAACGCCGTAAAAATCCGCCCGCTCGCGAGTTCGTCAACGTGGTTTTGTTCCATTTTTTCTCTGACCGAGCCACGTGCCCTACCACCGTTTCGTTTTCCGTTTTCACGGTCCACTTTTTCGCCGTGTATCCGGTTTTATCTGCTCGATCGCTGACATGTCGACCAGCACTAACGTCACGTCCGTGCCTACCACCGCCGTCGCCTCGACGTCCAACACCACGTCGCTCATCGACACGATGCCGTCGACCATCATGACGACAGACGCGAGCTCCGAGATCTCCTCCGTCACCCACGTCAGGCTTCCGGGTTTCTGGCAACACTCGCCGATGCAATGGTTCACGCACGCAGATGCTATGTTCGCCAATAAGCGAATCCGTTCGGACCTTACGCGCGTGAACCACGTGCTCGAGGCCTTGGACGAGGACGGCGTGCGAACCGTCTCAGACCTGCTAGGTGCCGACGCGTCGTACGACACGGTCCGTCAGCGGCTCGTAACGGCCTACAGTTTGCCACAAGCCACGCAGTTGCAGCGCATCGTTCAACCGGGCGGCATGGGAGATCGCACCCCATCGCGACTCCTGCGGGACATGCGGGAAGTCTATCCCGACGGAATGTCTGAGACGTCGCTAGTCGCATTCTGGATGAGCAAGCTCCCGCCACCCATCCGCACCGTCGTTGCCGTGCTCTCGGGCTCCGGAGACTACCTGGCGGAACGCGCCGACCGCGTGTGGGAAGCTTACCAAACGGCAGAACTTTCAGCCGTCGACGCCGACCGTCGCGAATCGAACGCAACGCCTCCCCGACCCAGCCCAGCTAACGCGTCAGAAGACACGCGTTACAGCTCGATGGAGAACGCCATCCACGCGTTGACGGCCCAGGTCGCAGCCCTCGCGACGTCGCACGCCACCGCGCTGGCCTACGCCAATAACGACCGCGCTCCACGACAACAGCGCGACCGCTCTCGCTCGCAGTCGCGACCGCAACCGCGATCGACCCCGACCGCTAAAGGCTGGTGCTACTACCACGACCGATACGGCGCAGACGCGCGAAAATGTCGCGATCCGTGCACTTTCGCACCCGCGACGCGGAAAAATCCGTGAGGCGGCGGTGCTGCAGCAACACCTCGCCGCACCACAGCAATACCGACTCTTCGTCTCTGACACCCGCACCGGACGTCGATTTTTAATCGACTCCGGCGCGGAAATTTCGGTATTGCCGCGACCCCCCGACTACACCCGAAACACTCATAAAAATTCGAGCAACGAAATAAGACTCATCGCCGCAAACGGCTCACAAATCAAAACCTACGGGCCGAAGCAACTACATCTCGACCTCGGTTTCAAACGACTATTTTCCTGGACCTTCGAAGTGGCCGACGTTTCACGACCGATAATCGGAGCCGATTTCCTACACTACTACGGACTCCTCGTCGATATACGTCGAAATCGCCTCGTCGACCTCACGGTGAACAGTTCAGTGAAAATCACGCCCACGACCGAATCGTCTCAGACCGCGATATGCGCCATCGCCAGGCCATCGAAGTGGACCTCTTTACTTCTCGACTACCCCGAGGTTACACGCGAATCGCCCGTGCCGAAAGAATTTTTACACGGTGTGGTACACGAACTGCATACCACCGGGCCAGCTCTTTTCGCCCGACCGCGCCGACTTCCGCCCGACCGACTACGAGTTGCACGTCAAGAATTCGACTTCATGCTGCAGAAAGGCATCTGCAGACCGTCATCGAGTTCATGGGCCAGCCCGCTTCTTTTGGTACCCAAGAAGGATGGTACGTTCCGACCTTGTGGCGACTACCGTCGACTCAACGCAGTAACGGTCGCCGATCGATATCCATTGCCACATCTACACGATTTCACAGCCAACCTCGCCGGTAAGACCGTTTTTTCAAAGCTCGATCTGGTACGCGCGTATCACCAGGTTCCTATCGCCCCCGACGATGTTCACAAGACCGCGGTCACTACACCGTTCGGTTTGTTCGAATTCCCCGTCATGTGTTTCGGACTTCGCAACGCTGCGCAGACTTTTCAACGCGTTATCAACAATATACTACGCGGACTGGATTTCGTTTTCGCGTATATCGACGACGTGTTAATCGCCTCACGCGACGAGGCCGAACATATCAAACACGTTCGTACCGTTCTCGAACTTTTTCAGAAGTACGGTATCGCAATTAGCCCGGCGAAGTGCGTTTTCGCGACCGATTCCTTGCAGTTTCTCGGACACGTTATCGACAAGGACGCGTGCCGACCGAACGCCGAACGCGTCACCGCGATTCACGAATGGACCCAGCCGAACACCAAAAAAGAACTTCAGCGATTCTTGGGTTCAATTAATTTTTATCGCCGATTTATTCCGAACGCCGCCGAGATGCAAGCACCTCTTTATGACCTCGCGTCGCAAGTCAAAAAGCGCGATGGACCGTTACAATGGACAGACGACACGTCAGCTGTTTTCGCCGCCTGCCGTCAAGCACTCGCCGACACCGCAAGACTCGCACATCTCGATCAGAACGCCCCCCTACGCCTCAACACCGACGCGTCTAACTTGGCAGTGGGCGCCGTGCTCGAACAACACGTCAACGACCAGTGGCAGCCCCTCGGATTCTTTTCAAAAAACTCTCGCCCGCCGAGCAAAAGTACAGCACGTACGACCGAGAGCTGCTCGCCGCCTTTTTGGGAACACGCCATTTTGTACACATGATCGAAGGACGCAAGACAACGTTGCGTACTGACCACAAGCCGCTTACGTACATGTTCTCACTCAAGTCGGAAAAAACGATCGATCGACAAGTTCGTCAAATCTCCTTTCTATCGCAGCACATCCACGACATCGTACACATTCAAGGCTCTGATAACATCGTGCCGGATGCGTTATCACGTATCGAGATATCCGAATTGGCTACACTGCCGACGATGCAACAGTGGGCCATCGACCAAGCCGCCGACCCGCAGCTGCAACAGCTTATCAGCGGTACCGCGACCAGCTCGCTCCGCCTGCAGCCACGCGTATCAGTCGATGGTGTTATCTACGCTGATTACTCGACCGGCAACGCGCGTTTGTTCGTACCGACCGTATTACGACGCCGAGTGTTTAACGCGCTACATGGACTAGCGCACGGCGGTAACCGCGCCACGCTGCGCCTGATCAAGGCCCGATATTGCTGGCCGGACATGCACAAAGACATCACGCGATGGACTCGATGCTGCGAACCATGTCAACGCGCAAAGGTAAACAAACACGTCGTTTCTCCGATCACGCCTTTCGCGCCGCCCGAACGACGTTTTGGTCACGTTCACGTCGATCTCGTCGGACCATTGCCTCCGTCCAACAACTACAGATACCTGCTCACGTTGTCGACCGATTCACTCGTTGGCCGGAAGCTTGGCCACTCGAGAACGTATCAGCTCACGCTGTCGCACAGATGCTAACCACGAACTGGATCGCTCGATTCGGCGTTCCCGACACCATCACGACCGACCAAGGGAGACAATTCGAATCCGAGTTGTTACGCTCACTCTTTTCGACATTCGGTATCCAGCACTCGAGAACGTCGCCTTATCACCCTCAGTCGAACGGCATGGTCGAACGTTTTCATCGAACGCTCAAGTCCGCGCTTACCGCGCACGAATCGTCGCAGTGGTCAACGAAACTGCCGATCGTACTACTCGCGCTGCGCAACACCGTGAAATCCGGTTTCGACCTAACGCCAGCTGAATTGGTGTACGGTGCGACGCTTCGACTTCCCGGCGAGATGTTCCACGCCGCACCCGCAGAGCCGCAGCCGCCCGAATTGGTAGCTACGCTCCGAGATTACATGGCCCAACTTCGTTTCACGCCCGGTACGAACCACAACACGCGACGTGCCGCTTTCGTACCGAGTGACCTGAACCACGTCAGTCACGTCTTCGTGCGAGTCGACGCCGTCAAGCCGCCTCTCCAGCCACGATACGAGGGACCTTTTGCCGTTGTAGAACGCCGCGAAAAAACATTCCAGGTTCAGCGACATCGATCAACGACGTGGGTTTCAATCGACCGACTCAAGCCAGCATTCATCGCCCGTGAAGACCCGACCGCCGAACATTCGTACGCCGCGCTTTCGGTCGACGACCCCCCGAAAAAACGTGTCCGTTTTTCTCTTTCCGAGGGGGAGTAATGTGGTGATTACGACGTGTTATCACCACTTACGCTAGCGCGTCCGCCGTATGATTATTGTCGTCACTATTTTGTTTTCCGTTTCTAACGTCTGTGTATTTTTATTGTTTATGTTGTAAACGTTTATTTGTTATATTGTATTATTTTTTTGTATCGTCTTTGATCGCGCAACGACGCGCCATCTTAACTTGTGTCTCCCGCCTCGCGCGCTAACGTTTTCGCCGTTACGGGCTCCAAGTTTTCGCTCGCTCGCCTCGAGTACTCACTCTTTTGTCGCGACTCGATACGACGCGTTTCAGCTCCAAGTCCGCTCACCCTTAGCTTTCTTGTCACGCGTTTTTACGTTTTGAATTTTTTGTCACGCCGACTATCGTCCGCTGTATTTAATTTATTTATATTCACCAACTATTTTGTATTGTTCAATAAATTACGCCCAGTACGTTGTTTTTTCTTTTCTCGAAAGCGTTGCTTTATATTTTTTCTCTAACATTATACCTTCCTCTGTCGGAGTCAATTTTACGTTCATTTAGTCCTACCGTAACGACGGTAGCTAAAATATTATACTTATTGTGGCGGCCGCGTTATCATTATTTATTTATTTAGTTCCTTTTTTGTTATCTACGCGCGGCGCCACTACTGTTCTCATAACCACGATGGGTTACCTCCACGGTACCTCCTGCCGTCTCTCTCCAGCGCTCTCAGTCGCGCCGATCACGACTCCGTGCGTTATTCTATTGTTAACTTGTTCACGTTATTTTTAATAAATATATCGCTTCGCGATTTACTATCAATTTTGATTTTTGTGTTCTTCTTGTATTTACTTAGGGTAAAATTATTCCTTTATTACCCAAAACTGGTGACCTCTAGTCTATTTTTCGACACGCATTATGTCCTCTGGTGACGAGTACCGTGATTTACTCTCGCTGGAGAATGACTCGTCCGCGAATGATACACCAAATCCGCCTCTCATAGACGCGCCCGTACCGAACGATAGTTTTTCCGTCGCGAGCGTCACACAAGTGCGTTTACCTATGTTTTGGCGACATTCACCACGTGAATGGTTTGTACATGCGGAAGCCGTTTTTGCGAACCATCGTCTATTATTTTGCGGTTGCGTATTATTATTATTATTATTATTATTTCGACGCGCAATCTGTGTATTATTAGTTATTACCACGACAATCGCGAGCTACATGATTAGTTCTGCCGCAAATATAACATTCGGAATTGTTTTGCTGTCTCCGATTATAATTATTATATTGACCGTTATTATTACGCGGATAGTTATTACTATTATTATTATTATTATTGGCTATTGCAACCAAAATTATTAAAATTATTATTACGATTAACATTATTATAATTATTAGGACCTTGTCTATTCTGACCAGTGGCGGTCAAATGATTTTGTCTTTGGGGGGGGGGGGGATGAGGCTGATTTTTTAATATGCACTACTATTAATCATTAAAATATAATTTATGGTTATGCCTAATATCAATTTTTTTAAATTCAGGTAAATTGTTACTTTATTTATAACAAGTAATATTAATAATATTAACAATATTTGTATTATATTATTAAATCTATTTTAGATTCTGAACGAAGTGATGAATGTATTGATTTTACAATGATGTGT
Source organism: Aphis gossypii (assembly GCF_020184175.1). Lineage (NCBI taxonomy): Eukaryota > Metazoa > Arthropoda > Insecta > Hemiptera > Aphididae > Aphis > Aphis gossypii. Next base: position 46,240 of record NW_026083259.1, read on the forward strand.
TTTTTTTTTTTTTTTTTTTTTTTTTTTTGTGTCTGTGTACAGCATAACTAGTCGAAATAATGCTCCAATTTCAAACTATGGGGGTGGTTTCCGATGTAAAAGTGAATATCCTTGGTGTATTATAAAGGTAAAAAGTTAACATTTTCCAACAGTTTTCAAAAAAATCGAGAAAAACAAAAAAAAAAATGACGGAAAAACGGCAATTTTTACGCAAAACCAGTTTTCGACCAAATCGATTTTTTTTATGGTTGTAATTCAAAAACTAATCACTGAAAATACTTGAAATTTTCACCAAATGTTAATGTCAGTGGTATTTGTATATAGTTAAATTTTCAAAAAATTTTGACTTTTTTTGAGTTATTTATAGACCACTGAAATTTTCGACTTTTTTGAGAAATTTTTTTTAAAGTGTCGATAAAAAATTTTTGGATGACCAAAAAGTTTTGAAAATTGAATACAAGGTTCCTTATGAGTTGTTTTTATTGTAGCTAAAAAAAATTAAAAATCGTTAGTCTTAATTTTTTTTTTTTATAAGCGTTTATAGTTCAAGTTTTTACGAAATCTGTCGAAAACGCGAAAATTTGTAAGTAATTTTGAAGTTGAAAAATCATAAAATTTTTTGTGTTCATAACTAAGGATTAAAATTATAACACTAAGTTTTCCATAAGTTTTCCTTCAAGTAGCTATAGAGAAAACTTATAACATCGTTATAGGAAAAATTTTGAGTGCGTTTCAATTTTAAATTTTTAGGAAATTTCGTAACGATAACGTTTTATCCTCAAACGATTTTAAATATTTGTTATTATTCAAAAAGTATAAGTCGTAGATACTTGAAAATTTTACCAGTTATTAAGATTTTAACGTGATTTAAATTTCAAAATATTTTGACTTTTTTTTAGCTATTTATAGACAACTGAAATTTTCAATTTTTCTGAAAAAATATTTTTGAAGTGTCGATAAAAATTTTTTGGCCCTATCAAAATACTTGAAAATTTAATACAAAGTTCCTCATAAGTTATTCTTATAGTGATTAAAAAATTATAAGAATACACCATTTTTTTTTATTAGCATTTGAAGTTCAAATTTTGACGAAAATTCGTCAAAATTATGAATATTTGCAAATCATTTTGTATAAACCACCTTTTTCACCAACAACTGGAAATTATATCCTAGGCTGGTGGTGGGCCCGATGGCCCGGTCAAGGGAGGAGTGTGTTGTTATTGAATATTCACGATCACCGAGACCGAGCTGGGTAATTCCCGTGTATTTTGTATAAGAAACTAATTACTAAATATTAATAATAATAGCAGCCTTCTTCCTAGAACGAGTCTAGAATCAAGATAATAATAATATACGCTCATAAGCGTTATTTTCAGAAAAATTAAAACAAAATGTAATACATTAATATTATAGTACAATATACGTACATGTAATTGTTATAAATATTAAGGAAAAAAAGCCAAGGGGGGATCTATCCCCCTCATCCCCCCCCCCGTTTGACCGCCACTGATTCTGACTGCGATTATGATTTTGCTTATAACCGAATTTTTGTCCATTTGGATTATTTTCCTAATAATTATTTGACCAACGATTTCCGTTATTATTTTTATTTCCGTTCTGATTTATTTTATTTTCATTTTTTTGTAATTCTTTATTAAAACTAAATTCTATTTCTAACTGCCTAGTCATTTGCATTGCCAGTTCTAACGTTTCTAGATTCCTAACTCGTAATATTGTTTGTAAATCCATTTTTAACCCATTTATATAAATTGTTAAAGCCTGATTTTTAAGAGTTTGCCTTAAAATTCTCGCCTCTTCTGGTGTTTTGTTTGCTAAAGTTGCATTACATAAATTATAATATAATTGTTCTACACGACCCATATAAGTTAATACTTCTTCGTCATTTTTCATACGAACAGAATTTAATCCTATCTGCAATGTTTGTAATGACAATTGCTGTTCAAAAGCCCCCCGTAATATCTTTTTAATAGTTGCCCAATCTCTAGTTTCCCTATAGCGACATACATAAGTGGCACTTGGTAGAAACTCATGTGGGTGCAAACATTTATGGTGTTTCACAAACATGTGGGGAGAGTGTTTTCCCATACCACCTAATATTTAACTACTACTATTACAAAAGTATAAAAAAAAAATTTTATGTAAAACTTTATTATATATTTCATTTAGTATAGTATCTAATTGTAAATATTAGTTATCACTTATAAATATATAAGGTACCTATTTTTATTAACATAAATAATAATAAAAAACAATTACTGTTTGTAACATTTAATTAGGTGAAAGGTAAACTATCTACTTCAATGTTAAACGGCGGCCTCTTATTGAAGCCTCAGCATCAAATTTGTCAATTATATTGTCATAATCTATCGGATATTCTTTTTGTATATATAAGACTGCTAAACTGCTTAATCGTTCTTGGTTCTTTGTGACTCTTAAGTATGTTTTTAATCGCCGCAGAGCTGAGAAACTGCGTTCATTAGATGCAGTATTTGTTGGAATGGTTAAAAAAATTATTAATATATTTGTATAACTTGGGAATCCAGTCTGTATATCATTAGATTTAATATAATTTATCTTTTTGTAATTGAATCACATTCATGATTTATAAATAGTCTATTTAATATTTTGATCTCATTTGATAAATCATTTAATTCTACTTTGTAAGTATGACAAACTTCCTCTATTGACTGAGTACTAGGACTCTCATTAAATAAGACATTATTCATAGAATTCAATAAACTTAAATCGTTTTCCTTAAATTTACTGTTCATACACATTATTACTGTATCTATAATTCCATAAAATACATTTATACGGAAATGGTCTTGAACAGTCTGTAATGTTTGTTTTTTACCACCACCTAATTTTAATGGAACTGATTTTATTCGTGGTAAATTAGGTTTACTAAAACCATTATTTTCTGAGATAATAGTAGCCTTATCCCATACTTTCTGAAAATTTTCATCTGTCCTTAATTCTTCAAAACTTTTTATAGTTTCTTTAACCATTTGACTTACTAAACCATAATTGAATGTTGTTGATTGCAAATATTTGGATAGGACATTTGTCTTTAAAAATACATCTTCCAGTAAAATTAGAGAAAATATAAATTCAAATGTCTGTATGCTTTTCAATAGAGCAGCAGCATCAGATCCAAATTCTCGATCACTTTCTGCTATTTCAGCCAATGTATCTATTACAGCAGTTAAATTATGGAACACTGATCTTAAGGCTTCATAACGGCAACTCCAGCGTGTATCACATAATGTTTTGAGTGTTTTAGGTCCTGCATCAGAACTCAACATTTGTTCAAAAACAGAAAACCTTTTAGAAGATGCTCCTATAAAACTATATAATGTTCTTAATGTACCAAACATATTTCGAACACAAGCTATTTGTTTTGCTAAGTCTACAAGATATAAATTCAAGATATGAGCATAGCAATGTACATAAACTGCTAAGCTATTTTCTTTCCTAATTCTGGCTTGAACGCCTTTATAGGCCCCACGCATTGATGCAGCGCCATCGTAGCACTGTCCTCTTATGTTTTCAATTTTTAGTCTGTTAAGTTTCAACACTTCTTTAATTAAGTCAACAAGAGATTCTCCATCTGTTGAGTTTGTACGGTAAAATCCCAAAAACACTTCTTTTGGCTCTAAATTATGTACAAACCTTATGAACACAGAGACTTGCTCATGTCGACTTAAATCTTGTGTTTCATCAATAAGAATGCTAAATATTCCAGCAGACAGAATTTCTGATATAATTGATTTTAAAACATAATCACTCATATAGGTCAAAAACATATTTAAGTATGAATGATGTACATAGTTAAATGATTTTTCTTTCTCTAAATAATATCGTTGAATTAGATTATTGTCTTTTGCTCTAAGAGTTAATAGCTCAATAAAGTTACCTTTATTTTATGATTTGGAATCCTCATCATGACCCCTAATAGCTATCCCTTGCTTAGCACAATAAAGAAAAGTTTCCAAAATATTGTTTATGTAATTGCGATTATCAGATACTACTTTACTATGATTTTTGTTAATTAACCCAATTATATTTCCAGAACTTGATAATGATTGTTACATCCAACAACTTTACAAAGCGCTTCTTTATGTGAATTGCTTTTTTGATGAATAAAAAATCGTTTAGTTGCTTTTCCCCATTTCTTAAATCCACATGAAATAAATGTTGTTTCCATACCAACTGTAGGAAAAGCTCGGCAATAAAAACAAAAAGCTGCATCTAACTCTTGACTATATTCTAACCATTCATATGACTTATACCATTCTTGCCTAAATGTTCTACCAGAACTACGGGGAAATACAATATTTACTGGCTAATATGGACCCAATTGCATTGTTAAATTTATATATGCTTGTTCTTTACCTTTTGCTGGGTCACGTTCTAAAAAATGTAATGTAATATTCAATAGAAATCACTAACATTTATGTAAAATAAAATAAAATGATCACAATCAGCAGTTATGCCCAATTGGTGTAGGTACAGATATTAAACAATACCCAATATATAAATAATGCTACAAATAACACAACAACGATGATTAAAATATCTATTTATTCTTAACAAAAAAACATTTAGGTAATCTGAATGATTTAATTTTCTCAATGGAACATTAATATAAATAATACATTATATGACAAGCTATTTAATTATACTACGATAGAATACATACAACATATAATTATTTTATTAAATATGATATTAATAAAATATAAAACAAACACAAATATTATTAAATTATTTTTAATGTCAATAGCAGCTAAGAACTTGGTTAGTTCAATCTGACTTGGTTAGTGACTACATAGACTACATATTATAACTTATAATTTCAATTATTTTAACATTAAAATATCACATGCCACATTTATATTATTATTATAAAAAACATAATAATAATTATCAATAGATTAACTACACAAATAACATAAAACATGAATATTGACTGAACATTATATTTATTTACAACACATTATCCACAGGCAACATTGAACATATAACTATTTTGAAACTAACCATTAATTAAAATACCTTCTGCAGTCAAATTTAGGCAGGATTCTGTTGTAGCCAGAGAAATTCCCACGCTGTCATTAATATTTATATTATCATCAGTGTCATCAACTATAGTTAAAAATAGAAATATTAAATATTAAAACTTCGTAGTATATTATGACAACACACAAAATAATTTAATGAAACTGAACTTACTTATAACATCTGCTGATTGTTTTTAAAAAAAATCCGTTATAGTGACCTTAGTATGGTTAGGTTTAAAGTCGGCTTTCCTTTTGTTTTTATTAAGTTCATCCATAATTATTATAGGTAACCAGTCAAAATTATAATTTATAATAGTAATTTAATTAAAACTGAGACAAAAAACTCAAAACAGTAAAACACAGTAACGTCTAGATTAAAAATTGTTAGTTGTCATCGAGCATTCGAGCGAATGAGCAATAAGAGTAATCATACAAACAAAATGATAAGCTCAATCCAGCCGAAAACAATTTTATATAATCTGTGATAAAATAATCACAGAAAAGAGATTTAGTAATGCTTGTGATAGTCGTGTTCATGGTACTCTTTTTAAATTTGAACCATATCGCTATCTAGTGACGAATTAACTAATTAGTTAACTAATTGAGTAATCAAATCATATTTAAAATATTGATGTGATCCATGGTTATAAGCATGAACATTAGAGTAAGGACACCGATCATAGCCGACCGTACCGAAAAAACTTGGTCCCGAATTTGTAGCTTCCGCCAGAGCGCGCTACAGAACACTAGTCATGCTGTTATAACATTAGAAGCATAGGAAATTACGTGATATTTTGTTATTTTATCCTAAACTATTCGACTTGTGAACAAATATTATTTTATTTTTATTAATTCAAAGAGCAGATTTGTTTTAATATAAACAATACTAATTTAATAAAAAGGTCTTTAATATATTAATTATTTGAAATAATAATAGTGTATCTAGGACTGTCTAGGTACTAAAATTTATTTGTCCCTAATATATGATTTTATTATATAAGTACCTAATGTATTATTTAATATTATATTTAAGATTTTTCTTATTTTTATATATTATATAACTTGGTTACAAATTTACAATGATTTATAATGTTATAATAGTTGATCATTTATAATTACAAAAGAAGAAAATTTAGTTCAAACAATCAAACAATAACGTGAAAAAAATAATACTAACATCATAACTACATGTATTTTACGCCACATGCCCACATAACAAATTAATTTTGGTATTATGCGCTACACTTTCAACAATATTCAACTTATCAACAAAATAAAATTGACAGAAAAAGCTTAGTTTCGTCATTAAGCTATGAGTATATAAAAAAGCGAGTAAGCTAGCCGCTAGGTATTATAAGTAGCTACTAGCTAAGTATTTTATTTCAAAAATTATATGTTACCTATATAATTAGTACTTATATACATTTATTTATAATTATAATATTAGTGGCACTAATTACAATTTTAGTAGGTACACGATGACACAGATTACATAATGCCTTTTTATTTAATTTTATTTGGTGCAAATTACCATAATAAATTTTTAGATGTGGCGCAAATTACATTTTTTTTTTGTTTTTGTTTTTGGTGCAAACGCTTATATATTATATTAAATAAAATATAATATGTCTTATGAAATAAATAAGACAATGACTAGAAAAATTTTTTTTATGGAAAACTATTATTATTGGATGGGTCATATGGTAATTTCCCGGGCCAAAATTGTTAGCCAATCCGCCGCTGCGGCTGTGCTTAAATTAACTTAATGTTCATGGTACAAACTACAAACTACAAGTAAATAATTATTAATAAATATTATGCAACAAAATACATGTTTGAAGTTGTTTAATTTTTTTTGATTTGTTTTTTTTTTGTTGAATCATGTCACGAAATTGTTTTGTGCCATCATGTAAAGAGGGATACCCTTCTAATAGGTCTACTAACAAGCTCTTAGGAATTCGCAACAAAACATTGTTTAAAGCGCCCAAGGTAAATTTTGATAATTTAAAAATTAAATATATTATATTATTACATTTTTATCTAGATTACATTGTAATACATAATATGAATAATGTTGTTGGTAGCTGATACACCATCAGGTGTTAGGCACACCTAATCTATATAATATATTATATTATAATGCAACACTAATTAATTACCACCTAGGCTTAGTACCTACCTACCTATACAATAATTTACCTTTATAATAAATATTATACTTAGGATCCTAAAGTCTTAACACAATGGGTTAAAGCAATTCCACGATCAGATCGAAATTTAAGGGCAGGAATAGACTGTATGTGAAAAGCATTTTGCTGAAAGCAGTTTAATTAAGTATTTTGAAACTGAGATGGCTGATGGATCAATCCAAAAAATTGAAAGAGATAGAATTTTATTAAAAGAAAATGCAGTTCCATCATTATTTCCAGATCTACCACATTATCTATCTTCTAAAACAAAAAATAGAAAACCTCCAGTTCAACGTTTAAATATTGAATGTAATAAAAATATTATAGCTGAAACCCATAACCTTGATGATTCATTAAATGCAATTATTGAATATGATGCATTTACTAAAATTGAGAACCAATTGAAAAATACCATATTACCTGATGCAACATTTATTTCAAAGTTAAAAGATGATTTGATTATTGGATGGTTTAATAATGACAATGATACAGTGTTTAAAAAAATTATCATATACAAGAGTAATCTCAAAATACAGGTACCTAAGTAGAATGTATCACAGAATAATAAAAAATAATTTAAATTTATCCATATGTAGTATAAAGAATGCATTTACTATATTTTAGGTATTTGTAAGCAAAGTCATAGTGAATGTTGAAGTATTAATGCAAACTGCTACAGACTTTGGAGATATCGAACAAATTATAGATATAATAAATAATTTACAAGCTTGTAATGGCACTGGTTTTGAAAAAAAGTATAATATAATAATTTGTTAATTTGGGTTTGTATAGTTTTTTACTTATATATTTGTAGCCCACGGTCAGATGCATGTAATGGTTATGTTAATGTAACGAAACCAGACACTTCGTTATCAGATTTCCGTTGCAATATATGCTCCAAAGAAAGAAAAAATATACTAGATCTTCAGCGAATATCTTCTATAAGGCATAGAGAAAGAAAACAAAAATTTAAGAAACTGAAGAGCACTAGTAGAGTCAAAAACATTACTCGAAAGAATAGGAGACTTAATAATAAAGTATGTATGTAGTTTTGCAGTGTTGTAAAGTATTTGAGTAAAATTTATGAATGAGTGCTAGGTTTTTGAGTATTAGATATTAGTATTCTAATTATTTTATTAATATTGTATTGATACAATTATTATATTATTATCTACATGTTCTATATTGCTATATGTTTTTTTTTTTATGTATATTAATTTATTTTTAAAATATTATTGTGGGCATTTTAATATAATCTTTCATTTATAAAAATGGTCCTTGCAGTTGTAAAACCCTTAATTAAATTAATATTGCTAAATACAACTATTCAATTTCAAATCCAATAACTGGGTATATTTTTCTAGGTGTTAAAGTTGAAAGAAAAGGTAGGCTTGTTAAAACAGAAATGTGCTACTGCATCTGAAACAGTAATTGAAAATGAAATAGTTAGGTTGCCTGAGAGTCAACAAGAAGCAGTACGTGTTTGTTTTGCTGCTGCTAAATTAAAAGATCCTAAAGGAAATCGTTATTCTATTAACTGGATTTATGAATGTCTCTTGGTTAAAATAAAAAGTAGAAAAGTTTATGAACATCTTCGTACAAGAAAAATATTAGCTTTACCTTGTATAGATACTTTAGGGAAATATATAGCAAAAATGTCTAGTCAGTATGGTTTTCAACAAGCCATTTTTGATCTTTTAGCAAAAAAAGCAGATTGTATGGCTCCCAAAGATAAACGAGGTAATTTTTTTTGGCATACCTTTTATCTTTGCAATAAAATTTAAGTATAAATTATCTGGCATTATATTTTATGATTTTTATTTTAGGAATTTTATTATTAGATGAAATGAAATTAAGTGAATCAGTTTCATTTAATAAAAAAACTCTAAAGGTTAATGGTTTGGTAAACTTGGGCAACTATACTCCCGAACATCAGAAAAATAGTAAAGGTGATCATGCCTTGGTCTTAATGTACCAACCATTCCGAGGAAAATGGGTTCAGGCATTGGCAGTGTTTTTGAGCAAAGGTTGTGCTTCAAGTACAGTGTTGCACAAGATTATTATTGAATGTGTTATTCTTTTGGAAAAGTCTGGTTTCCATGTAGATGCCATTGCAACTGATGGTGCTACATGGAATCGAAGTATGTGGACAAAATTTGGAATTTCTTCTGAAAATGTTAGTTGTGAACACATTTATGATTCATCAAGAAGATTGTGGTTTTTATCAGATTTTCCCCACCTCATCAAAAATTTTAGAAATTGCATAGTGAAACAAAGTGAATTTTGGGTAGGTAATAAAATTAAATATTTTTGTAATATTAGATAACTACTAACCCCATCACATCTATCTTATTTACCTATACTACACTAATATATTATCATACACCTAAATATGTCTAAGTATAATTTCATAAATAGATAAATAATTTATATTATATACTTCTATATTATTAATTATTATTTAAATTATACATAGGTAAACATAAATACTAAATAGGTTCTTATTTATCAAAAATCAAACAATTAAAATATAAATTAAACAAATTATTGCACATTGCAAAATTATGGTGGCAAACTTTATAGATACATTATGTCAACACCAAAACATAATCATATAGTTTCATTTAACTTTACTCGTTGTACTGATTAACAGACACCAGATGGAATAGTGAAGCTAAAACATTGGGATGCCATAATTGCTTCTGAAAATCCTTTTGGTTTTAATTTAAAAATATGTCCTGGGTTAAGTAATGATGATGTACATCCTAAACCCTACCAAAAAATGAATGTTGGCAGAGCATACCGTGTATGTATTAATAATTTTTTTCATTTAAGATATAAGTTAATTATTTTATTGTACAGTTTTTTGGTGAAAAAACTGCTATAGCAATGGAAATTTATCGAGAAAACAATATTGATTTAATTGATTCTGAACCATCAGTTATACTTATTCGCCGAATAAATAGTTTAATTCAAGCTATGGATTCCTGAATTCCTAGTAACAGTCTTAGAAAAGCTTCTCCTGAATATAAAGTAAGTATTGGCCACAGTTTTAAAGTAAAATGTTGCTTTATTTTTACACCTGTATTAATAAAATCATTGATCAATTCTGACAGGTAATTAAAGATTTTATAGATTATTTGGATGAATGGCATGACAATGCGAAAAAAAATAACTATAATTTTTTGACTGATAGCACATATTTCGGTCTAAAAGTTTCACTAAAAGCCACTCTAGAAATTTTTGACTATCTTGAGCTTAGTTGTGATTATCAATGTTTAATGACAGCTAGATTAAACCAAGATAATTTAGAGGTATTTATTTAATTTAAAATGTTTAAAATAAAACCTTCAGGCTTCATTGTATTTATATTGATAATATTTAATACTATTTATTAGAGATTCTTTTCAATGATGAGGAGTTCATGTGGATCTAATGATCACCCAGATTCAGTATTATTTATTCAAATATTTAAACTAATTTGCACATATTCATTGGTAAAACCACCCAAAGGATCAAATATAACAGGGGGTGAATTGTTGTCATCATTATTTAGTATTAAGGACTTGAACACACAAGAAGATAAACGCAAACTATTTCACCAAGCCATAGACAATATAATAGACCAAGGATCAGATTGCCCTGATATCATGGATATTTTTTCTTATTATTATGACCATGATTATGCTGGTATAACTGTGACAAATGATCCAATATTAGCATATATTGGAGGGTATGTAGCTAGGAAAGCAACTCGATTTACCAAGTGTCTAAATTGCCTCTCATCTCTAAAATCAGAAATATCTGATTCAAGAGATATTTTGATTGGTAAATTATCCCATGGATATTTAATAAAACCATCAGAAAAACTATTTAATTTAATTAGTACCATGGAAGCTGCAACACTATATGTTTTAAATGAAGAAGGACTATGCAGTGAAGTACTATTTAATATTTGTTCTAAACTGGAACAAATAGAGTTGCTACAACTTGTTGGATGTGATCTCCATGCACATGGTTTAATATCATCCTTAGTTAACTTTTTTCTAATAACTAGGGTACATTTCATTTGTTCTAGATCCAATACTATAGATAATGCTAAAAAAGAAAAATCTAAACTTCATAGAAAGTCTGCCAAGCTAATTTAAGCACAGGCATCTTTAATTAAATCTACTATTTTATATTTATTATTTACATATTATATTACATTATATTATATTATTCATATAATAAAATTAAATTACATAAATATTGAATGGAATTTTGCATTAATTACAAAATAGAATTATCACATAGAATAGGTTATTATAATCATTTAGAAGGTACAGGTTTTTATATTTAAACTTGTGTGAAAATGTGTTTAAAAGAATTAAAATATGAACCTAAAATTTCCTAATAAACCAATAAAACCAACTTTTGGTTTTGAAAAATAAATGTAGTTATGATGTTAGTATTATTTTTTTCACACTATTGTTTGATTGTTTGAACTAAATTTTCTTCTTTAGTAATTATAAATGATCAACTATTATAACAATAACATTATAAATCATTGTAAATTTATAACCAAGTTATATAAAAATAAGAAAAACCTTAATAAAATAATACATTATATAATAAAATCATATATTAGGAACAAATAATTTTATTACCTAGACAGTCCTAGATACACTATTATTATTTCAAATAATTAATATATCAAAGATCTGTTTATGTAAATTTGTATAGTTTATATTAAAATAAATCTGCTCTTTAAATTATATTTTATAATATTTATTCACAAGTTGAAAATTTTAGAATAAAATAACAAAATATCATGTAATTTCCTATGCTTCTAATGTTACAACAGTATGACTAGTGTTCTGCAGCGCGCTCTGGCGGATGCTACATATCAGGGCCCACTTTTATTTGTATAGATCGGTGTCCTTACTCTAATGTTCATGGTTATAAGTTATAATTAAAATTACATTATATTACTATTGTTAGCAATTGCAATTCAATAACTAAAATATAATATAATATTTTTGACTGTTGTTTGTGGGTGCAAAATGATACTTTTGCCACCCTAGAAAAATTGTCGTGGGTGCAACTGCACCCTCATGCCCTCCCCCCAGATGCCGCCACTGGCGACATACTTCTAATGCTTTGCCAGTAATTCTAGTATTTATAAATTTCACTAATAAGGGTATAGTTTCTTTATCTATGTAATAACGCAAAAATAAAGAAATTAAAAATAAATAAATTAAAAATAGAATTATAAGTAAAAGTAAAAAATATTAATATGTTGATTAATATTTTTATTTTTATGAAAATAATTGTTTTGATTTAAGCGAAGTAGTTTAAATAAATTGTATCGGCAATCACAAGGGACACAAGCCTTGAATGATTGCCTCAAATATATTTGTTAGTTATTAGAAATTTATCGATTATTTTAGCCTATGTTTTATCACTCTAAATTTGCGGAATCACCTTCCTCCTGATGGTCGGAGGGTTCTCGAGGTCGAGCTTTGAGAACGATCAAGTAAACTCTATAATACTATTATTGTTTAAATATGGATGCGCATGCACCTTACCTTGTCCGCAGCTGTCTATGGTTGCAGTCGACGTAACAAGGATAGAATTTATTAAATTTTTTAGCACTCAAAAAAAAAAATAACTAAACACCTTAACAAATTTCGTTATAGAAAAAAGAAACAGTAAAGTTGTCGTAGGCAATGTCCTTTGAGTGGTTGCGAGTAAGTCTGCTGTGCTCCTGCACTTGTCTGTATGGGCGGTGCTCATGCACTTATATGTTTTGGATGTGCTCATGCACTTCTCGCTATGGAGGGTGCTCATGCACTGATGAGAGGAGACGATTTTGGTCAGGCCCGCCAGAGTCATCGGCGGCCCGATTAAAGGTGTCGGTGTCCCCAAAGAAAATTGTCTTTTTCCCTGGTGAAAGCGACCCTGACCGGACCATCCCCCGTCTCCGGCGGCACATGAAAGAAGTTGCATGTGTTGCGCTGTACCGTTATAATCCCGTACAGTGTCCTGTACGCGACTAGATAATAGGAATCGTTCCAATCACCAGTGACATGATTTATTGGGGTTATTTTAGATTTTATTACATGCGTACGACAACTCGACCGTTATATATTTTATTAAATGAAAATAACGAATTTACAAAATTTATGATACGTAAATTTGAACATATCATTACATCTACGACCTCACATGCATAATCGCATGCCCGTATGAACCGACATACATCTTTTGCATCGGCGCAAATTGGTATCATAGCAGTGACCTGCTCAATTGTAGCCTTTACACTAGACATTTTTGTTCTTTGCTTTTTTCTCGCACTGGTCCAAATTCTGTATGGACTAAATTTAGTGTGCTACGTAACCCTAGTACCCTTGGTTCTACTCCTGTATTCGAGTCTTCTCTAACAGTAGTATCTAACAAACTTTTCTCTTTTGTATTTTCCTTATTAATTCCCTGTGTAGAGTCGCTATCCTCTTTCGTATTTCTACTAATTTTTCTATTTCAATATTTTTATTTAACTCTACTCGAGTTCTGATTTCTTTTGTTTTATCTATTTCCTCTTCCGAACTATTACTATCGTTTTCAATATAACTAAAATTATTTTTATTATTATTTGTTTTACGCGCAACTTATTACTTTTCTCAATTATTAATTAAACATTAATCTCTTTAAATAATATTTATCAATATTATTTTATTATATTCCCCCAATTAATTCTCTTAAACTTTTTATCCTCTTTAAAATTCACAATATATGTCAAGTAATTTTTTTAACACGATAGGACTTCCTCACCTATAAAATTCTCAATTATTTAAATCACTAAATACGGCTCTTATAGGCCTAATAAAATTCACAATTATTTTTTTTTCCACAAAATACGGCTCTTCTTGGCCCAATAAAATTCACAATTATTTTTCTTCATAAAATACGGCTCTTCTCGGCCTCCAGCAACAAAATGTTGCTTCTGCTACTAATTGTATAAATTACATTATAAGTACCCTAAACGACAAACGAACTAATTTTGATGTGAATTTTAATAAATTATTTGAAGAAATCAAAAATTTAATGATTGAGTTGGATGTAGAAATGAAGCAACCAAGAATTGTACAAAAACAAAATCAAAAGTGTAATACACCAGCCCATTCCATTGAAGAATATTATACATACATATTATTGACAATGTGTTAGAGACATCAGACATCGTTTCTTGAATGACAAAAACAAAACAATTTTTTTTCTTATGCAACTTATTCCATCTAACACAATTAAGATGTCTTCAAAAACAACTGATGAATTAATGAAAACAGTCTGTGACCAATATACATTTCTAAATTTTAATACATTCATGTTCAGAGGTGAATTAGAACTATGGAAGACTAAATGGACCACACAAAAGAATGAAGATACCTAATTTAAAAATAATGATATTGTGTTTTCTGCTTTTGATGAATGTTCTGACCAATTTTTCCCTTGTATAAGAAAACTATTATTAGTCATAGGTACACTTCCTGTCAGCGTTGCTACTGCAGAGCGTAGTTTTTCCACTCATAGAAGGTTGTATACAAATTTACATTTATTTAAATAAATAATTATTAAATAACAATATTTAAAATAAATACAAACATGTTAAATATTTATTTTTTGAACATAACTTTTTGTATTTTTAACATGTTTGAATTATATTCAAATGTAGCTTTATTAATTTTATTTGACATTGCAATTTTATTTTATTTTACTATAAGTGCCAATACTTGGTAGTTGCTTAGTACAACATTGGACATCAATATAGTAAAACTACACTTAATAGTAAATGTAATAACAATGTTTTAAAATATTAAATAATACGATTTTGATTTAATTTAAAGTATGCACTATGCTTCTTTCTTTATTTTTATTGCTTTATACATTGAAAACTTGGATAAGAAGTGAAATGGGCCAAATTAGACTAACTGGTTTGGCTCTTTTGCATATTCATAGGTAGATTGCATTAAATGTAAAAACTATAATAGACCGCTTTGCTAAGAAAAAAGATGTAGGGATTTTGTAATATAAACTAAAAAAATAAATTTGTATGCTATGGTGATTTGTTTTTAATTATGTAACGTTTCAGTGACACTAATTATTTGTATAGGAGTAGTTTTAAATTCCAAAAGATGAAAAAAATAAGGCTCAACAATGTTTCTGAATCCCGTGTATATTCATATTAACTTTTTAGTTACTCCCCCCCGCCCCCCCTCCCATATCCAAGGTCTGGAGACGCCCCTGACATACCGTGATATTACCGTGGTATAGTGCCCCTTCTGTGTTATAACAGTGTATACACTGAAAATTATTTAGTATTATAACCGTGCATTAGGGTGGTCCTGATTTATATAGGTTAAATATTTTTTTTTGAAAATTTAACACACTACCCCCTTAATTTGCTTAGTTATATGAGTAAGTCATTTGGGTAAAATTTGGAAGATCTCACTCAACCCCTTCTGGTGCCGCATTAGGGTTGAAATTTGGAAAAAGAGGGTAGTTTTTTGTTTTTTTTATTTAATTCAGAAGTATTGTATTTATCGAAAACATGTAAAGAATTAAATTATAGATTTTAGCATTGTCTATAAAAAAGCATATTACGTAAATTCTCGTAAGTCCGTTGTTTTTTATAAAAAAATACATAGTAACAATATTCAATGTATTATAATATACATTTTCTCGTTTATTCAAAAGCATATAATATAAATACTAATGGATGTATGATTACAGTACAATTTTGATTTAATATGTAATAGTTGATCAGTCGAAGAAATACTGTAAACATTTGTCTGTGACTATGGAAATAATTATTATTAGAATTCAATTGTTCTGTTACCCGTGCTAAGCCTTATCTTATCTTATTTTTTTCTTTGGCATTCATTTTTGTCAAAACACTTACGATATTGCCTTTATAGTTTAATGTACAACACACACCATTTTAGTATACGATAAGTGGTCTAAGCTAATTGTTTGTCGTTTATCGTTTAATTTGTAGACTAAGTTGTACCTATTCAAAATTGATTAATTGTAATTAAATATGCCACGAAACCGCGTTTTTCTTGTTGGACCAATGGATTACCAAATTACTGGTAGTAAATTGCCATCTAGAAAAAATTGTTTGAGTGTTTTATTTTATAACTTACGAATTGTAAAATTAAATTTGCAAGAAAGTGCAGCACTAGTTGTTGACGAGTGTTTAATATTTTGGAAAAAAGCTCGTATACCTACTCAAGACCCATGAAATATTATAAAAAAATTGAAAAAGTTATATGACGAACATAGAACATTGGAAAAAAGTAAAACTCGGAAGAGCGATTTGTGCAGAAAAAGAGAGCAAGACTTTGAAGATAAATTAAACAATTTATTCGATATTGCTCATGCTAATGCTATTGATCTAATGAAAATACAAGAAGATAAAGATTTTTTACAACTCCAACGAAAATCAGATCGTCCAGGTTGTATGATGGGTGTGGATATGAAGTTAACAGGAGCTGAAAAAAAGAAACTAATTAAAAACAAAATGAAAAATAAAAAGTTTATGTCTTTTTCAGAAACATCAGTAACAGGTAATTTATAACAGTAAAATAATTTAAATATAATATTTAAAAATGTGATAATATATATTAATAATTTATGCATAATTTAGAACAGTATTCAATTTCTTCGTCTACGTCAAGTTTGGAAGAAACGGAAAATGAAGATGAAGTAATTGAACAGTTATCTCCAGTCCCAACCCCAGGTCCATCAAAAAACAAAAGAGGTAGGATAGAACATTTAACACCCAGATTATCAGCCACTCTTGATAGATGCAAAATAAGTGATAGAGATGCTGTTCATTTGTTAACTGCATGTGTAGAAGCCCTGTCATTAGATCCCAGTGTTTATGTTATAAACCGAACATCAATCAAAAAGTCCCGTGAAGACTATCGACAAAAAATATTAGAAAATATTACTTCCAAATTTCACGAAAAAAATTTAAATTATGTTGTGATCCATTGGGATTCAAAAATACTTCCAGCCCTTACCGGAAAGAATAATGTGGATCGTTTACCAATTATTGCAACGGCCATGAATGTTGAACAACTTCTTGAAGTCCCACAAATGCCTTCTGGGACAGGATAGGAAATATCTTCAGCTGTGTTTGATACTTTACAAAAATGGTCATTACTAGATAAAGCCCAAGCATTCGTATTTGATACTACTGCTTCTAACATAGGGAGGTTGAATGGAGCATGCGTACTATTAGAACAAAGTTTAGAAAGAGAAATTTTATTTTTGGCGTGTCGACATCACATTTTTGAACTTGTTTTACAAGGTGTATTTTTAGAAATAAAGTTAAGTAAAGTTCCCATGACAGGACCAGATATATTACTTTTTAAAAGATTTCAACATGCGTGGGAAAATATTGATAAAAGCAAATTTTCCACGTCAGTTTCTGATATCTATATTCAAAATATTATAAAAAATGACGCTGATGAAATTATATTATACGCGAAAAAAAAAATTACCGATAGTCTTCCTCGAGATGATTACCAAGAATTTTTAGAACTCGTTATTATATTTTTAGGCGGTGTTCCACCTCGAGGAATTGCTTTTAGGCAGCCTGGTCCATACTATTTAGCCAGATGGATGGCTAAGGCCATTTATTCTTTAAAGCTTTATATATTTAAAGATCAATTTAAATTAAATATCAAAGAAGAAAAGGCATTAAAAGATATTTGTTGTTTTATAGTTAAATGTTACGTTCAGGCTTGGTTTTCGTCACCCAATGCAATTGAACTCCACTTAATGACATTTTATTTTTAAAAAAATTAAAAGAATATAAATTGCATAATAAAATAATTGCAGACGTAGCATTAAAAAAAATAATAAATCATTTGTGGTATTTAAATCCAGAGTGTGTTACATTTTCGATATTTGACGATCGTGTAGATAACAGTACGAAACTCAAGATGGCTGAGAGAATATTGAGTACTTACGATTTAAGCATAAACGATGAAGAGGAAGAAATCGAGTTGAAAAAAAAATAGGACTTAAATTTGAAGATGTTTCACGTTTTATAGAAAAAGATCTTTTAATTGACTTAATAAACTGTAAATAGATTGGAATGTTTAAGAGATTTCAAATTTCCACACAGTTTTTAACTATTGATCCGGCCAATTGGAATAATCACGAGGACTACATAATAGGAAAACACATTATAAACTCACTAAAAGTCGTGAATGACACAGCTGAGAGGGGAGTCAAGCTTATAGAAGAACATAACAAGAAATTTACTAAAAATGAAGAACAAAAACAACATGTATTACAGGTAATTTATTTTACTATTTCAAAAATAAATTAAACTTAAAAATTTTATTATATTTTCTAGACTGTTCAAGACTACCAGAAAACATATCCGCAAAGTGACAGACAAACGCTGAATAAACCATTTTAGGTGGCATTAATTAACTATACCTACTATTCGATGAAAAAAAATAATACCTATTTTGAATTATTTTTTTATGTTGTAAAAATTAAAGAAAATCAAGTAAATAAATCCAAAACGTATATTACAGAATATTAAGACTTTTTAGCTATAATATTTTTTTTATATTATTTAATTCTGTATAATTGTTATTCAAGATATTTTGTCATATATCCAATCGTACGTTGTATATATGTATTTGAAAGAACAAAAATATGCAATTTCGTTAAATATATATAATATTTTATAAATTAATAAGTTTTCTTAAAAATAAATGGACTTACGAGAATTTACGTAATATGATTTTTTATAGACAATGCTAAAATCTATAATTTAGTTCTTTACATGTTTTCGATACATACAATACCTTCTGAATAAAATAAAAAAAAACCAAAAATTACCCTCTTTTTCCAAATTTCAACCCTAATGCGGCCCCAGAAGGGGTTGAGTGAGATCATGCAAATTTTACCCAAATGACTTACTCATATAACTTAACAACTTAAGGGGGTACCGTGCATATACCTGGTATTTTACAGTTCTTCAACCTTAGACACCATCCAATTCTTTAATTTGGTTTTATAAGTAATTATCATTATAGTTAATCATGTATTATTGATAGAAATGTATTTCTTCATGTAGATATGCAAATTATAAATATAGTAAAAGGAATAGAAGTTTTAGAAATAAGAAATAATAATGCATTAATGACATTTTAACAGTTATAACTTATAACTTATAATTGTTTTAAATGTAACAATACATAATTTAAACATATTTACATATAATATAAGTATAAAAAAAAAAGGTAGAATATTTAAATAAAAAAATTATAATAATAACAATATATTATAGTTTAATACAATATAATATAATAAGTGTAATAATGATGATTTTTAAATTTATTAGATTCTGAACGAAGTGATGAATGTATTGATTTTACAATGGTGTGTGTTTTTTTTTTTTTTTGTTTTTGTGTCTGTGTACAGCATAACTAGTCGAAATAATGCTCCAATTTCAAACAATGGGGGTGAATGTAAAAGTGAATATCCTTGGTGCATTATAGAGGTAAAAAGTTAACATTTTCCAACAGTTTTCAAAAAAATCGAGAAAAACAAAAAAAAAAATAACGGAAAAACGGCAATTTTTACGCAAAACCAGTTTTTGACCAAATCGATTTTTTTTATGGTTGTAATTCAAAAACTAATCACTGAAAATACTTGAAATTTTCACCAAATGTTAATGTCAGTGGTATCCGTATATAGTTAATTTTCAAAAAATTTTGACTTTTTTTGAGTTATTTATAGACCACTGAATTTTCGATTTTTTGAGAAATTTTTTTTAAGTGTCGATAAAAAATTTTTGGATGACCAAAAAGTTTTGAAAATTTAATACAAGGTTCCTTATGAGTTGTTTTTAATGTAGCTAAAAAAAATTAAAAATCGTTAGTCACTATTTTTTTTTATAAGCGTTTTTAGTTCAAATTTTTACGAAATCTGTCGAAAACGCGAAAATTTGCAAGTAATTTTAAAGTTGAAAAATCATAAATTTTTTTCTTTTATAACTAAGTTTTGAAAATTTGGTACAAGGTTTTCCATACATTTTTCTTCAAATATCTGTAAAAAAAACTCTACCGGATTCAGGCAAAAAAATTTTATGAGTGTTTGAATTTTAAATTTTTACAAAAACCGCGTTAAATAACAGTTTAGCCTCAAACGATTTTTGATATTTGTTATTATTCAAAAAGTATAAGTCGTAGATACTTGAAAATTTTACCAGTTATTTAGATTGGCATTTTATTTACTTGATTTAATTTTCAAAATATTTTGAGTTTTTTTGAGCTATTTATAGACAACTGAAATTTTCAATTTTTCTGAAATTTTTTTTTGAAGGGTCGATAAAATTTTTTTGGCCCAATCAAAATACTTGAAAATTTAATACAAAGTTCCTCATATGTTATTCTTATAGTGATTAAAAAATTATAAGAATACATAGGCACAATTTTTTTTTATTAGCATTTGAGGTTCAAATTTTGACGAAAATTCGTCAAAATTATGAATATTTGCGAAATATTTGAAGTTGAAAAATCATAAAATTTTTTATGTTTATAACTAAGAATTAAAAATACAACACTAAGTTTTCCATAAGTTTACCTTCAAGTATCTATAGAGAAAACTCGAAGCATCATTATAGGAAAAATTTTAAGTGCGTTTGAATTTTAAATTTTAACGAAATAGCGTAACGATAACGATTTATCCTCAAACGATTTTAAATATATTTTGTTATTATTCAAAAAGTATAAGTCGTAGATACTTGAAAATTTTACCAGTTATTAAGATTCGCGTTTTCTTTACGTGATTTAATTTTCAAAATATTTTTTAATACAAGCTGGTTTTTTTAAACCACCTTTTTCACCAACCACTAGAAATTATATCCTAGGCTGACAAATCATCTTCGTTCAGAATCGTTTTTCGTATACAATGATAACTATCATTGGATTCAAATTTAACACTCCTATAATATATAATAATGATCCATACGGCACCTAATGTACAGCAGAGCGGAACTCACTTGCCCACTTTTTTTTATATTTGAATTTGCTGGTTTCGATATTAGGAGTTTAATGTTTCTGTAACAATTTATTAAACTATCAAAATATTATCCGTCATATTTATGTCTTAGCTTACCATAAATTACTTCAAAAAGCTTTAGATCTGTGAACTTCTTTTTAGTTTTACCTTTATTTTAACTCACTTAGAAGTTCATAATTGGAACAAGAATTTATAGCTTCTCTTATTGACGCACTAAATGACATGTTGCAACCAATTTTCACAAAAAGAAAAGATTCCTGAAATGTTTCATTCAATTAAATATGTATAATTTTAAACAAATGAAGTTTCTGATAAAATAAAATATAAATTTACCAATTCCTCTTTATAATCTATATTATCTTCATTCGGTTCAGATAGGTATTTTTCAACAATTTCTAATTCATCATTAGTTTTCACAGGAACAATATTTATCAATGCTGACGGCAACTTAGGAATTGACATTGCCAAAGCTCGAACTCTAGAGTCAGCTTTCATTATTACTTGCATCTTGTAGTCTAAATTTTCAATTAACTTACATATTTGACTATTGGATTTATTCAACATAGTAAGCTGTATCATCATTTGTTGTTGAATTGACTTATGTGATTTATTTTTTTGAATAATCACAGACTTTAAATCTAAAATACTTCTACAACAACAGCTTTCTAAAAAAAAAAATAATTAAATATTATTGACCAATTATAGATTAAATAATAATTTAAAATAGGTAGGTAGGTACCATTTGAATTCTCAACTTTGGAACTATCCAAAACATCATCAGTATTTGAACAGTTATCCATACTATTTAAAATAGAATTATGGTCAGTCAAAAAGTCTTCATTACTTGCATCAATAATGAAACTAGTCAGTTGATCAATATCTTGGATATTATTGTGTAAATGTTTGTTATTAGGTGATTTTATAGTACTAGGAACTAAAAAAAAAAATTGCAATGGTTAAAAAATAAAGAATAAACCGTATTATACCTAGCTATATATTAGGGTGGGTCACTTTTATATGGCGAAAAAAAAAATAATTAATTTTCATCGGGCATAGCAATAAAAAGGTGCCAATTGACATCTATAATTTACTTAGTAAGTTTGGTATTAATATGATATCATCTTTTGCCTCAGGATCGGCTTTGAAAATTCACAGTATAACAAAAGTAATATTTTTCGTTAAAAATATAATATTATTTTATTTCGTTAAAATATTGGTTGTTTTAAAAAAATTATAACATTGTTTAATGTGGTAAAATGCAATTTTATTAATTATAATTCATTATTGATGAAAAAAATATACAAAGAAAAATAATAATATGATAATAGTAATAAGATTAAATGGTTACAAAATCTTTCTTACTGTCAAATTTTGGAATTACTCTTCGTGACTCTATCTGTGCTTTAATAAAACCCTCTTTATCAGATTTATAACAGAAAGTGCTCTGTTACAGTCTTGACAGCTCTTTCGACTGCTTGTGTATGACATGGCAAACGTAGCAAACATATGTCACCTTCTCCTTTTTGTTTGACGAACAATTGAATATTTCCATCGGATATTTTTTTAAAATTGGTGGTTCAAATATATTTTGTTGCCAATCAATAAAATCGATGTAAGATGATGCATTAAAATTTATGTTTGGAAATTTGAACAGTCTGACTTTACTTGTTTTTTTGTAGCGGGCTTTTAAAATACGACGGGCAGCTAATTCTCGAATATGTTTTTGTGGGTCAGTTAACATTGCAAGGAACAAATTCTCAGGATGAGCAAAATAACTATTTCTTTGTATTACGGGATCTATAATAGCTTTGAGTTCAATTGATAAGTATCTAGAGGCAGAGATCAGCTTCCACGAATGACGTGCTCCATCTTTACATGTAGGATGAATCTTAATTGAAAACCAAGTTGGTACGTAAACTTTGACAACATATGTTGCTAGAATTGTTAGATTTTCAGAAGGCACCTCTATTGATACATAAAGACGAAGAATTCTGTTAGCTCGTGTGAGCCATCGGACATGAGACATCTTTCCAGGCGATTTGTTTTTATATACCTGTTATTACCGCGGAGACTATTCTGTATAAATATTTTTGATCTGAGCTCATATTTTCGATTAATAGCTCAGGTAGTTCTGCGGAAATAGGTTGAAACTGAACAACAGAATTTTTTTCACAACTTTCTAACTGCTTGCCAATTTCTCCTGAAAACGTCTGGGGTCCCGTTGTTGAACCATCAATATGTACAAATAAATGTCGCAACGGTAATTCATTCGTATGAAGCAAACAAATTATCCACTGTAATGGCTTATTTAATCTTTTTTCTAACAAACGAATAATACCTCAATTTGTTCCTACGTTTACATTTGTTCCATCGCACCCAACTGCCAACAAACATTCCATTGATAATTCTCTCTCCAAGCAGTGATCGGTAATAGCTTGTTCAATACACTTAGAAGTGCCAGAAGTTGGAGTGATAAAATACAAAAATGTGGATTCTGTTTCTTATTAAAGAAATGTGTTCTTCTAGAATAATTTGTCGATACTTTTGTCCATCTTTCTCAATATTACATAAGGTTTTGTCCTTTCGGCCGTCAAAATATAAAGCAGGTATTTGTAAAGCTGGTTCCTGTGCTAAAATACATTGTCTTGTTTTTTTACGCTTTTCGGCGAAGCTTATTTTTGTCAATAACTTCCGAACTATCACAGTTTGCATTATGCAATACTGCCGAGGCAATAGCCGCCCCAGCTCTGTCTGAAACTCTATATCTATCGCATGTTTTTGATAATAAAGCATAATCGATTTTAATGGTAGATTTAGGTTTAGAAACAGTCTTGGGGGGTTGTGATTGTTTTTGGAGTTTATTATCACCTTCACTAGATGTAGACGAAATTGAAATATTTAGTTTTTCTATTATTTCTGTTTGAGAGTTACACTGCAATTTTTGTCTCACCAGCTTTCTTTTCATAGTATTTCTCATTTGGTTTGTCGTGTCGATATCTATTGAACCAATCACCATTTTTCTCTATGTACGTTGGTCGATTAAAATGTTCTGTTCCCTCACAGGTATTTTTTTTATTCTTGGACAAATGCAATTTTTAATATCTTTACACTTACATGTTGCAATATCAAATAAAGCTTTACTACTTCGACGAAACTCTACTAATTTTTTATCCGGTATTTTAGGGTGGGATTTAAGTAGGTTTTTGCATTTTTAATGATAAGTTTTTAACATTGCTTTTATTCGTTTGCGTTCGACGATAGGAATAGAAGCTTTTATCCATATATTTTCAATTCTTGAAATGATAATAGTTTCTATTTCTTTGTATGTTGGTTCTTTTTTAGTTTCATTTTCGTATTTTATTTTGTGCCGGGTCCACTCGTAAAACTTCATAATGTCTTGGTATGTTGGCAATATATTATCTTCAACGTTACAAGAATCACCAAACAAGGGACATTTCCAAGCGTTACGAGTAGGGGAGCATGGGGCAAAGTGGGGACGCTAGTGTCTGTAAGGCTGTAAGTTACTTAAAAATCAATTTTTTTCTTTCAAATTTTGTTTACTCAATCTTTAGGTTATGGTTATTGATTAAGCATTTATTATGAAAATAAAAAAATATTTTTTTTTTGAAATTTAAAAGGATGTAAAAAATTTACAGTTTACCCCACTTTGCCCCATAGGTGGGGCAAAGTGGGAACACAAAAAAAATCATTTAAATTGTATATATTTTAATTAATTTTCCAAACAAAACAAATTATTTATAAAAAAAAACTTAGATGTAAACTTAAATACTTTACTTGTATATTAACTTGACTTAAAGGAAATAAACATATAAATTGTAACTTTTTAAATACAATACAACTTAAAATATTTTTAGGAACAAAATTCACACTTAAACATTGTCTCATAATCTTCTTCAATTCCAGCACAAGGACAATGAGCCCATTTTTTACATTGCACACACTGAATCCACCCATCAACTGAAGTCGAGTAAGGCTCATCACAATACAAACACTTTTCATCCGCTTCGTTGGTTTTAGTTTTTTGTTAAGATTTTTCTTGGTTGTTCTAGCCTTTTTTTTTGGCCGAAAGATAAAGAACGTTTTACTTGTCTGGGTGTTGCACTTAATATGTTAGCAGCTAAAAGTTCATTTTTGTAAGGAGATTCTGTGAGAATTGCTGTTTTCCCTCTTCTCCTAGATATTCGTGCAGCGGTTTTATTACTTTTAGGAATAGGTTGAATTTCTTCAGGAGATAAAGTAAAATATGATTTTTCAGCACCTGCTGACCAATGAGAACATCCTGGTGAACTATGCTGTGTTAGAGAAAGAGTTGAATCATTGATGATGGGCAGACTATTTGTTTGTGTGATTGGTGTTAACACTTCTGGTTGAACTGGGAGCACACTGTTTGAAATATTTTGTTGATCTGCTACTGAAACATTTAAATCAATGTCAGTAGCAGCACTAGCAAGGAAGTCATGTTCTTTAAATATGTTGGCATCTACTGGCCAAATGCCTGTTGCTCTGAAGCCACTGATGGCTGTTGTCATAGTTGACGCTTTTATATATGCTCTACCAAAAAGCGACGCAATCTGAAACTGTGTTACAACTCTGTGGTCTTTAGCATGCTCTCTAAGCCATTTCTTAACTTCATCACTATAATATAAGCTAAGTGGTTTCATAAAAGCTACATCTAATGGTTGAAGTCTATGCGTGCAGTGAGGTGGAAAGCAAAGCAATATAACACCAGCATCTCTAGCTTTATCTATAAGTTCTAATGATTTAGTGTGTGTAGCATGGCCATCTAATAAAAGTAAAACCTTATGGGTCTTAGATGCTCTGGAAAAAATTACAAATTTATCAAACCATTTAAGAAACAAATCGGTTTGTATCCATCCACTTGGATGAACTTCAGCCCATGCTCCAGGTGGTCCACCATCTATAAGTTCTGGTTTGTTTCTTACGCGAGGAAAAATAAGCATTGGAGGCATGTATGACCCATCAGCACCCATGCATATTTCAGCTGTTATCGTCTGGCCCCTTTCAGCAGAAGTTATCGCTCCTACTTGTCGACGGCCACGACATGCAATAACTTTACTATGAGATTTTGGTACACAAGTTATCCCAGTCTCATCAACGTTGAATATTTGCGAAGCTGTTAATTTATTTTTATCCACGACTTCAGTTAATAAAGCAAAAAACTTACCAACAGCAACCTGATTGAAGCCTGATGCTCTAGCAGCTGACGTAGCTTCAGGTTGACGTAATGATAAGTCTGGATGTCGCTTCATAAAGCCATACAACCAGTCCACTCCTGCTAAATCATCTTTACAAAATGTATGGCTTATATTATTTTTTACTGCTAATTGGTATGCTAAACTTCTCAACTCTAATGAAGTCAAACCAAATAAACGCGCTTCCATAGTCTTTATGTACTCTACTAATTGGACCTCCTGCTCCTGAGTAAACACCGTTTTGAATCTTCCAAGAGCTATAAAATTATTTAGTCAACTTATTAATTTAACTTCATATACCTAATACTTAGTAGGTATAATTATTCTATATTTAAATTTCAAATATAACTTTATTAAAAATATTTAATAAAGTTTCAAAAGAAAAATTTTATACATTTTGTAATTGAAAATTTAATTGATATTAAAATTAATATAAATTATTATATTATTAGGTACCTTAAAATTTTGGAACCAGAGTTTTAAATTAAGTTGTGTTTATTATGTTATTATAAATAAAAATGGGTCACCTTTTGTGCTAGCTTCAGCTAAATTGTCAGTTGCAGCAAATTGTTTTGCTCTTCTTTCCAGAGTAGTTTGAGGAACACCAAAAGATAATGCAGCTTTTCTGAATCCCATTTCTTTATTATTATATGCTAATATTGCAGACTTCATAGATTCTTCGGACCATGAATGTTGGTTGGTTTTTCTTTTATAATGCCTAACCATTCTGTAACCACATCATTTAAATTTAAATTTAATACAACTTGAAGTATGGGGCAAAGTGAGGACGTCCCCACATTGCCCCAGACAGGTATAAACCACTTTGCCCCGATTGATTAACTTACCTAGATCCTTTAATTTGATTTTATTAAAATAATTAAATTGAAATAAAGAAATAAAAACATTAAATCCAGAACACAAACTTTTTAATAAAAAAAAATTTATTAAAAACGGATCACAAAATAATTTAATAGCTCAATAACAAATTATAAAATTGTATTATCAAGTAAATGATAACAGGCACATGTACAGTTTTTCATCGATTAATCGCAAAATAATCGATAGTTTGATTCAAAACTCTTATCACACAATCTGAGACGACCAGGGTAGCCATACATCTAATAATATTAACAATGTTATACATTAATACCTAGATAATACGATGTCCCCACTTTGCCCCGGTACCCCGCTTTGCCCCATGTTCCCCTACGTTCCATACTTTAAAACACGTGAACGTTCGTCGGTCACAACACAAGTTCTTCAGTAATAACCAAGGCAATACTGATTGATACAAAAGTCTAAACACATACAACATAGCATCGTCATTAGCCAAATGGCAGTGTTTTCCCCACCTCAGTCGTTTACCTAATATATATTACAACAATAGCGACGGCTAGCAATAATCTTTCGTTGATATCATATTTACGAAATTTACGTATCGCTAAGATAAAATCCAAGTGTATCGGTTTTATTTATGATTTAATTTTGTTTTGTGCTATTACAACGATAATAATATTATATTTAAAGATAATATACGTATTATTACGTAATAGACAGTAAATCGATTATTTTTTTCCGATCAAATACATGTATTAAAAATTTGAAACTTTGACGACAATCCGGAGGCAGTTAAACACCTTTAAATTAAATGAAACTTTCCACACGACATTTAACCTCTATTTGGCACCCTTTTATCGCTGTGCCTACAAAAAAATAAAAATAATAAAAAAATGACCCATCCTACTATATATCTTACCTTAATGTTGTTACAAATATTGTTTGTTATTGAAGTATCAAGATTAAGAACATCAAACTTTGAATCAGAAACTGAATAAACAAAAAATAGCTTTTAAATAATATATATACTTTTATAATGATATCAGTGTTGCTGAGGCAAATTCTATTTATTATTATTATATAACATGCTGAAAACACGACTGCGGCGACCCATCTTTATCTTTATCCCCTTCCTCGTCCGTTGTGTATGTGATTTATAATTACCTGTATGTAAATTATTTTATTTTAATTTTGTTATTATTATCGTTGTCGCTACATTGTCTTTGTTTTATTATCACCTGTTTAATTATTGTCATTGTGATTACGCGACCAAGAATTTTTTTTTCTTATCATTACTTTTATTTTACTCGTTGTTCGGTTCCGGTACATAGACGTACATCACTGATCGTTTTGTTTTTTCGTTATTCTTGCTATTAAAGCAGCTTATAAGTATTGTTTGTTTTGGTGTCAATGTGGCAACAAGTCTAACAATATTATTTATTTTGTCATTGTGACATTCGTACGGTTGTGCCGATCGGGTCACTGTGACCGAAGTGTTGTACTAAATTTTATCCTTCCGGAGTTATTGTATTATTTAAGTTTATCATTGCACTTGCTGTTACTATTATTATTACTATTATTGCAATATTCCACAATAAACACACCATCAACGACAACTAGACGTGAGTTTTTATATATTATCTTATTTGGGTGTGTATAACTATCGCGGTGTACTGGTGACAAAATCTGTCACCGAGAGGGACGGTGGGCGTAGCTCCTCCATCGCCCGATACCGGGATTGGTGCCTGTTGATCAACAGCGTCTGTGGCCTGCGACAAGTGGAGACAATTCCTGATCCGAGTCCGCTGCGTAAGACCGCCAGCATCCGCCGTGGTGTGTGAGAGGCCGCCCAGGTCTTCGAGTCATCATCGTCATCGCCACCATCATCACCATCATCTTAATTTTAAGTATAGTCCGATTTATGTGAGCTCGGTGGTCATTGCACCATACCGATTCCGACCACCGAGATATCCCCCCTTATAACTAAACTCGTCTTCCCCTTTCCCGTGTTTAAAATCAACTTCCTCATTCCCATGGCCGTTAAGCTATTTTAGTCTCCTCCTGTCATAGTCTTCGTCGTCGTCATGTTTTATTGCCTACCCCATTGATTCTAGGCAGTGTGCCTTGTGTTGCATACCTTAATCCCACAAGGCGTTGTCTTATATTCGATACCAGAAGGTAGTTATACAGTCTATTATAATATTGTCTCATACTTCGTAAAAGCCCAACGGCAACAATCAGTTAAAATAAAAATTAGGTATTTAGGTATAAATATACTTTTAGTTTTATGAGGATATTCTTTGGGTGTGTTTGAAGAAGTTTCTTGCATGTAATTTGTACCATAATGAGTATCTTTTACCTCAGAAGTAGAAGGAACACCCATTGTTTGTGCCAATATGGCCTTTTTTTGTTATTATGTTTGTGTTATCTATGTTTTCTTCTGTTATCGTTTTCATGTGCACGTAACGGTGCGTTCCACAGTTGCAGCCTTCGTCGGCTGACGCTTATCAGGCGTTAGTGTGCGACCGGCCAGCTGTGGAATCATTATCAATGTTTTCTTATATTCGGTTATGTTCAAAACTTTAAGTTTTTCATCTAGTCATGCTTTCAGTGTCACAAAGTTTCTAGTTTTTCCATTGTTTATTGTTTTAGTGTGGTGACACTGAAAGACCGTTCTTTTGAGTTTCTTCGTTCTCCTGTCCGTTATGTGTAAATTCGTGCACTTTACTTTGGTCCGCTGCCCACGATCCAGCAAGCCGTGCGCCCGTGCCATACTGTGTTTCTTGTTCCTGCTGCAGCTGTCAAACCACGTTTTTCTTGTGTTTTGTGATTTCTTCTGTTTGGTAACTATCGTTCGCGCATTTATTGCCCATCATTTAATTGTTTTTCCCCTAGTTTAGGGCGGTCATTGATTACCAGCAGAAGATTGTGTCCCTCGTGGTTTGTTGCGTTGTGTGTCCGCTGTAGCAGTGTGTATTGTGAGTTCTTGTTTCTTCGTGTTGAGGTTAGCGGCGTTCTTGAGTGTGTGCGGGATCAATCTTGTACTTTTTATTGTATTTTAAACTTATTATTATTATACGGATCCCGGCACCTCAAGACGCCATAACCCCAAGGGTATGTGATATATTTTATTATAATTAGTCATTGGCCGACGGGTCATTATTTATTATTGTTATTAGTATTATTGAGTATAACATTATTATATAATATTCTAAGTTTGACTGATCACTGATATTATCCTACTGTCTGATATATTGTTATTATTTTATTCATTTATTGGACCAAGTGGTCAATTATTATACAAATTTTATGTAACCAATACAACCAGTTTCTTTTATTATACTCATGGGACGGTAGTGCAATAAGTTGCCTACCCTCCCGGCCGCTAAGGCCCATTAATCCTTTGTTATTAAAGCTGAAGGCGAGCCAACACCCATATTACTTTCTATATTAAAAATAAATACATTATACCAATGATTTGTTTTGAAATTAAGATGAAATAAAAAAAAAATGAATTAGTGACTCATAAATTTAATATACTTTTTATCTTATCCTCTTTATGATTATAATAGTGTTCAAGTTCAGTTGTTATATTAGTTGATCCGTCATCTAAATCTGGTGCTTCATCAGTTTTCGAATTAGTATATTGTGTGGCAAGGGCGGGAAGTGAGCCATTTCAGTCGCGGGCGTTGTGTGCGGCACGAGCCGTAGGCAAGTGCCGCATTTCGCCCAAGACTGAAATGGCCTTCCCGCGCGAGCCACACATACTATTTTTTGTTACGCCCCTGCGTTTATGAAAAAGGTTATGCAGGGATCTATGCAACAATTATAGACTATTACTAACGCATCGTTCGACGCACTTATATAGGAACAGTGCAAATTAAATATGTTTAAATGTTTATGCGTCATGCAAGGAGGTTACTATACATTTAAGATGTAACCAAAAGTTTATGTTTTGTAAGAACCGTGGTAGGTGTACATGTTAGTTTCTGGTTGTGCAGGGGATACCTACGCGCCCGGCGGCCGGCACTTTTGGGGATTTCCTCTTTTCCGCCCGGCACTTTTGGGGATTTCCTCTTTTCCGCTCGGCACTTTGGGGATTTCCACTTTACCGCCCGCTGGACGAAAAAAGGACGCTTTCGAACGCTTCAACCGTGGTCAAAAACCAAACTTTCGGTGCAGGCGTGACAAAAAATATATTTTTGTCTCTTTATTTGTACTAGTTATTACATTTAAACAATTTATACATTCATTAACATTAAAAATATATATATTATATGTCTTGAAAATAAATAGAATTAAATAATAAATTACCAATTGAATTAATCTGAGTTGTTGGTGGTTTTGGGAGACTAGGACTAAACTCTTTTTCTATCACACGTGCACATTTTGGCATCATTCTCCTTTTTTAGGCTATGGATACTTCGGAGATGAATTACTTTTCACTTCGTCATTTTCATCAGATCAGTCCAAGCCTTGGACACTGATTTTGATTGTAATGCCTTTTCTAATTATCAAGAGTAAAATAATAAACAAACAAACTTGTTTTATTCATAATAATATACTTACTAAACGGCCCTGCTACAATTGGTACCATCCTCCACATTAGGAATTATACTTTTGTTTATCATGTTCGTGATGCAGTAAAAAATATGATTTTCATCTGTTTGGCAGTATGGAAACCAGCATATATTGTTTTTATAATTAATCCATGTTTCTGGCACATATTGAACTTGATTTGTAGGGTTGAAAATTACAACATATCATGGCCTATATTTATATTAAATATAAATATATTATACAACGAATCATAAAAAAAAAATAAAAATAATGAACTAAAATGTATTGTAATAGATGGTTGATCTATTATGTATGGATAAAAAAAAAACCTAAAGCCTTAAAAAATTATTGAATTATAATTATCTACTGCATTTGTATTGGTTTATTATATTGTTGGTGATTAGAAATTAAAAATTATTATTTACATTGTAATAAATTATATTTAGTTTTAATTTTTAATAATTATTACTACTTTAGTTAGCTATTATATTATGTTGTATATACAAAACAAAACTAAATTAATACACTATTGTAAATGTAACAAAGGCATAACGACAGATTTTGTTTCATCATCTAGAATAAGGAAACGCATCATTTTTTCACTAATGTCAGTTAATTTCCATGGCTGAAGATAACTCAGTTGTGAAACTAAATGTATGTTCAATAATTCTGAAGAACAGGATACATTAAAATATTCTACAACTTTCTCAAACTTTCGTCCAATAATTAGTATGCTTCGATCTAATTGGGAAGTTGCAATATTGTCTATTAGTACTAAATCACCACTTTTCATTTTCACACAATTATTTGCTTTGTTTAATTTTATAACAAATTTTTCTGTTTTCCATCCTGTAAATTGAGGTTCACATATATTTTGGGTCATTGGTCGATTATTTAGTTTATGCTGCATTTTTACTGGTCCAAGACAAATTGTATTTTCATTTTTATTTAATTGACATATTTTATTTTCTTCGGCATAGCGGCGTACTAATTGTTCCAACGGTTTCATACCACTCTTGATTTTTTTTTTAACGGTTGCATATAGCTTTCAAATGGGAAAGCTGAAAAGTTATCGAGAGTCCCAAACTTCTTAACATCGTCTGCTAAATGTGAAATAATATGCATATTGTGAGACATATAAGACCTCCCATAAATATGAGCAAACAATGAAACAAAACTATGTATTAAAGATTTTGCATAGTCAATATACTCCTATGAAATGTTACTAGTCGATAGGATTCGTATAGCAATACACAACTGTATAAAGTGATCATACACTTCCTTGTTAACAATACCATGTAGAACAACCGTACCAGTATACAAGAGAAGTTGACGCATCTCTGTCGCTTTTCATCGGCTGGCATCTCGAAAAGGATGTTTTCGACTATTGGCATTCGGTGCTCTTTGAAACTCTTCTGGTATATAATGACCTAAATCATTTAACTTATCATCCAATGATAAAATCAAGTTATGAGGAAGAGTCAAGTTGTGACGTTTGATTCCACCATTCCAAAAAACTAATAATTTTTTCATGATACCAATACACACACAATGCATATAATCAAACGGTATATCATGTACAAGATTAAACTTGGGTATATTTACTAATATAGTATGGCCAGAATGAAATTCAGTATCAGAGTGAGCAATAAAATCATCATGTGTTCTAAGAGGCAAATTTAAGAGTGGAAAAAATACTCTGTTATTTTCATATTGACCTGAAATAATACATCTTACACAAGATTTTTTGCCAGTATGTCGTTTTACATTCAGTATATATGATTTTGCCGGAGTATCACATATCAAAGCCTTTAGTATTACTTTGAAGTGTGTATTATTAGAAACAACGCCAATATTTATAAGATCACACAACTCATTTACAAAATCTTGCAAAAACTCATTGGAATCTTCAGGTTTAGGTTTACCATAATAAGCGCCAATCATAAAAACTTTAAATTTGTTTAATTCCAAATTTGAAAAGTATCCAAGTATTGGCCACAGTTGACTTGGTGGATTTTTAGAAATAGGTAGACCATCTATTCCGACTGTCAGTTCTAATGTACAAGGCAGATTACAATTAAGTTCAATCATGTGTTCAATTTCTTGTTGAATACCAAAGTGGTGATAAATACCACCCTTGATCTGTTTTATTAAAGTTATGGTTGGGGTTTTTAATAAAGTCCTCGAGTCCTTTGGTAAAGTTTTGAAATGAGAATATTTAGATAAACTTAATAACAGATCATCTAAGGTAGAGTAATACTACGACGGATAGCCCATCTTGCAATTATGGTATCAAGTCCTTCATCTGATTCAAGGGGCAAGATATCATCTTCTGTTATGCTAGAACTACTTAAATATTTATCAGAAGAATCAGAGGAAAAATGTGAATTGTTACTGTTAAATTTATGACTGCCATTTCCTTCTAAATTGTTGGAGACAATTTTTTCAGTAACTAGGGGAATTGTTGAATTTCGTGTCAATAATGAACTATCTTCGTCATTTTCACTACTTGATGAAAATAAGATACCTAGCAATGGAACGAGCTGCTTTTTGTTTTCTGCGACAGTATCGAGTACTTTTTGATGACCTATTGAAATGCTGAGAGTTTAAGCTACATAACTAATATAAATGTTAAAGAATTCATTTTTAATAATTCAGTGATTATGATGAAGTTTAAATATAAGTTTTAGTAAAATCAGGCAAAAATTGAATTTTTATTAATATTTTAATGTCTACTAAAATAATAAAACATATTTATGTACATAAATATATATCTAATTAAAATTTAATTAACTAAATTTTAGTTGACCAGCTAAATAACATAACATAGGTAATGTCAACATGCTTAATTTTATAGAAATTGTAAGCACAAAAAAAAAAGTTCAACTGTCCAATATATTTAATATATAGGTACCAACCAGTTTTATATTTTATAAATTTATTACTAGATCTAATATTACCTCAATTAATCAAATTTAGTACCTATCTATAGACCTATTACAATTTAACAGTTTACAATAATAATGCCAGTAGTTAACATTTAAAATAATCATATTATCATTTATCACTCATAAACAATTTAACTTTATTTTATTCTATATAGTAATATTTATTAATTAAACTATTCCTAACTAACTATAAACAGTTTAACAAATATCTACCATTTTGAATGGGTATAATAGTTTGATAAATATAAACAATTAATTTAATTATTAATTATTATTGTTGAAGTGATAAATTACTGACTTATTTACTTTTACTAAGTACCTAATTACTGGAGAAAGAATTGCATAAATAATAATTTAACCTATCTATACAATATATTATCTACTACTATATACCAATATAATATGTATATTATTGTATAATCATAATATTATAAAAGTACCTAACTACCTACAATAAGCTTTAGTAATTTAACTTAGGTACCTATATACTTTTGATAAGCTATAGGAAGTTTGGAAATACCTAGTGACCAAAACTAATAACTTTGTATCTATCCTTATTCATAATCATATACATTTTTAAATAATTTAAATAATATATTTTGTTATTATACATGTTAGGTACATACATATGTTTATAATGTATATGTATATTGTAGTGATCATGTGTATACATATATCATCTTGAATTGTTAGGTAATATATGTATTTTTAATAGTACGAGTTGTAGCTGTGATTAGAATAGTGATTATTTTAACGGAACTAAGTTTAAACGTGAATACTTATAATAGGTATTTACCTATATGATTACTATATCCAATATATATCTGGTAATGTGCAGTGTGCATGATTATGTCTAGAATATATAAAACCATATTTTTATATTTTATATTACCTAGCAATTATGTAATAAGTTTTGTCATAAAAAATAATAGGTAAGTACCTAATGTATTTGCTTACTGTATATTGTAACCTATACATGTATATAATTGGGCATAAGTAAAAATATTTAGAATTAAATTTAAGTCAGTTTAACTGAATAAAAAATACGCTGTGGATATACACCCGACCATAGTCGGGAATATAGTAGGCGCCCGACCCTGGTCGGACTGATAGTAGACACACGACCATAATACCATATTGTTATTGTTTTAATTTATATATATATATATATAGTCATAATATAGCTATAATATTTAATTATTAGTCATTACTGATCAATCATCAGTGTTAAGTGTTTACTCTCTAGTGGTATAGACTACAGAGTCTAGTCTCTGTTCAGTGTTCACTGAATAACCTAACATTTAATTGTCAACGTTGAATTCCTCGTGAGTCGTGACTTACCTACTTCAATTTGAATAACCTGAAAGCCAATTTTTAAGGTAATTATACTATGTATGTAATATTATATACATTGTAATTTATTATGTTAATTATTATGTTATATTATTTGCAATTTGCGTAGCATTTATCGCAAAACCAATGCTTGATGTGTTCCTTATCCTTGACACAATCCATATGATTCCAAATTTCCAAGCAAAGCAAGAGTCGTACAAAATAGATGGTCGTTCTTCTATTTCGTAGTTGCACGTTGGGCATATTCAGATGGTGTTCTTTTTTTTGTTTTCATTAAAGAAATTACTGCTCTCCGTGCTTCTTTAGAACAGTATGGCTTGATACTCCCTACATCAACCTCGTTCTCGACAATTCCGTTTGACACATTTTCTGGATGTTGGACATTTCCTTCTTGTATAATATATTTTTCTTTTCTCACCTTTTTTACAACTGCCTTGTTAGTAAGCCATTCCATTATCAAGTTTTCCTTGATCAAAAAATTTAGTAAAACAAATGGTACTGGTATAACTGGTTTTCGTTTGATCTGTAGACCTATTGTGGTTTTTGTTGCACCCTTAGGTCTACCACAGCATTTGACTTTTATTGGTAACTTTATGTCTTTTATGGCAATTTTAACATTCAGTTAGAGTTTGGACAATATCAATTTTGTCACTTGTTGACTGACCTGTTCCGGCATTGAATTGATATTCATCGGGTTGATCAATCGCTTCGCCAACTAGGCTTGTTGAGAGCATGTCACTATGTAATGTAATTTTTTCTAAATTATAAATTTCAAGTTAAATAATGTTGTAATTAGTATTTTCTTACATAGGTACCTGACGACTGATTGAAATTGATTTGATCGTAACATTCTTTAGGCTGATCAATTTCCTCACTAACTATACTTGTTGACGGCATGTTGGACAATTTTACAATGCTAATTTCTTCATTTTTGCTCTATAAACTTATAATATTTTCTAATTGATCCATTCTTCTTTCATAAGTATGTTATAAAGATATAGGTAGAATTTCAGCTAATTTAGATAATTTTATTGAAGATTTTTGAAATTTTTCATTGGCTGATAATAGTCTTTTTTATTTTTTGGTTATATGTCAACAAAAACAGGAGTTTCACCCTCACATGGCATCAGTGGTTCTTTGAGAATTGTTTGAGACTTATAATAGTAGTTGCGTGTCCATCTTTTGTCACATAGTTTCT
This sequence comes from Aphis gossypii, assembly GCF_020184175.1. Lineage (NCBI taxonomy): Eukaryota > Metazoa > Arthropoda > Insecta > Hemiptera > Aphididae > Aphis > Aphis gossypii. Next base: position 83,740 of record NW_026083259.1, read on the forward strand.
CATCATACAAACAATTATTTGTTGATCTCCGTTTATTAAAAATATGGACACATGGCAGTTTCATCGAATTAAAAAATCCACAAGAGTATACAGTTAATGTAGTAGTACTAAGGACATTACTTTTGTCTGTGCTTGTTAGACTTTGTTTTAAATAATTAAATGCATATGGCGTCAAAAGCGTATAATATTTATATTCGTCTTCGTTTCTAAACTGTTGGGTTGGACGTTTTTGGATTATACCAATTGTATTGCTATCCCTCTCCGAACGAACACACTTGAGAACTACAAATAGTTGTTTAAAGAATTCGGAAAGGTTGGAAAAGGTTGGTATCACAGATTTTAATTTTGAATTAAAGCTTCTAGCCTTTTATTAGTTGCATTTAAAAAGTTACCACTATTGAATGCCAATCCAGTAACCCACTCTTCACGGATATCATGCCAATTTTTAATAAAATAATTTTTTACCGCATGAGGAGCTTCACTTAAAAAAATGGTATACATATCTTGGTATTCTCTTTCGCTTTTGCAATAACATAACTTTTCAATTATACCTTTACTTGCATCCCTTTCATCTGGAGTTATTCCTAATTTTTCGCAGGTGATCTCGCGATTAATGTGCGTAGTGTGTGGAATAAACAAATCACCAGTCTACATTGTGGGAATAAAGATTTAATTACAGTACGCTCCTTCATATCTTTATCTGTAATGAAGACTCTTGTCATTGAACAGGCTGGGTTACATTCTTTAAACTTGTTAAAAAAACCATTCTAATGTCTCTCGCTGTTCATTGACCAACGATCCAAGAGCTGCAATCTCGTTTTGACAATTGCCATCCTCGATTAACAAAACATATAATGGAATTTTGATATCAATTAACTTGTATGTTGCATCCGCGCAAACCATCTACACAGATATATATAAAGTACATTTTATTAATATTATATAATATAATGTATTCATTTTATAGATAATCACCTCGGGGAATGCTTGAAACTCTTCCCTCATTCTTGAGTCCTGAATAAACATGCCCAAGAAATTCCCTTCATGGTCGATCAACAGTTCAACGTTGCAGTGATAAAGCTTTTTAACGTCTTCCAAAGTTTCCTCAAAAGTTTTAACTCCTCGCTTTTTTATCTCTGTAAAATAATGAGATTTAACAAGATAAACTTTTTAATGTAAGACTGTGTTTTATGTACCTGTACTACGTATGTTGGATAAGTCCCTTAATGTTACCATTTTACCAGTTTCAGTGTGGATTTTGGACTGGATCAGCTTTTTGTTTGCCTTCATATCCATAAGTTCGAGTACTTCTACTTTCATTTGAGGAGCTAAGCGCCGTTGATTTGGTAAATTGGAAAACAACAATGCAGAAGTCTCATGGTTATGTGTTTCGTCCATTTTTGAAATTTCCAACTTCATGCCATCGCTAGTAACTCTTACATAGATAAATGCTGGACAATTTTATTTCATTGTGCTAAATAATATAAAATAGCATAAATGTCCAAACCTTATGGTAATGAGCATGAAGACTGATAATACTTACGATGTGGATCGTAGATCTTCACATTTTTTACTTTTCTTAAAAGTACCACCATGAATGCAAATAAATTTAATAAAATAATATTTTAAATTATCTGGAGTAAATTCTAGTTTCTTCGGATATTTTTGACGAGCTACATTTAATGTGCGACAATCATTTGTGGAAAAATCATGAAAAAATGTTTTTTTGTAATTCTCAAATTCACTTAGAAAGTCAGAGTAAGACTCGAATAACTGACCAACCGCTAACATTTTGTTTGTTTAATTATTATTTAAAATTAAATATGAATAAATCACCAAAAACACTAGTCACTTTCCGTGTTTAAGAGTAAACTGTATGACAAATGTATTAATAACATCAGGTTAGGGTTTACTTCTTGCATATTGTGTATTTATATTTCAGGTCTATTGTATACATGATAATCTTTTGTATTCTTTTATATAGGTCACTTTATCTACTATTGTAATAGAACACAATAAAAATTATCTTAATAGCATAAATGCGAGGATGTACAAAAATATTGGGTTTTACTCAAAGGTTAGCTTAAATAACAAATTTTACAAATTTAAATATAAATCGCCGCGCATTTCATAACAATATGGTCGTGTGTCTACTATCAGTCTGATCATGGTCGTGTGTCTACTATCAGCCCGACCATGGTCGTGTGTCTACTATCAGTCCGACCATGGTTGTGTGTCTACTATCAGTCCGACCATGGTCGGGCGCCTACTATTAGTCCGATCATGGTCGGGCGTCTACTATGGTTGGGTGTATATCCACAGCGTAAAAAATATTACATTATAGGTATATTTTTATTTAAAAATGTAATTTTATGTTAAAATATTTTCAACGCAATTTTAACTAGTTGAAATAATAGTACAGACTTTAGCATTATACTTGTCTAATAAGCCATTTTTCTAGATGGTTTAATGGTTTACCATACGCATTAAACATTAATGTAATTGTAATTATAATTAATTATATTTTAAGTGAACTAAAAAGCTCAATACAAACAGATGTGTCACTACATATTTGTAAAGAAAATAATGTCATTATAACACCAGTTACAGGCTTACAGCAGTGGTATATAGGGAAGATAAAATAGAGGGGGGTCATTAGTGTTATGCCTATATAGACTAATAATGAATATTAATAGGTGTCTACTTAATAATGACAGTCGTATGTTTTTAAATTTTCTTGAAAATAAAAAAGCAGGAGTCACGTCATGTAATATTCTAATGATGTAAAATATTATTTCCATTTGTTGGTTTTAATATAATTACGAGACAAGCGGAGTCGCGACAGTCACGGAGACAACACATTACTAATCACAAGAACAATAATGAATTGGCGGCAATATTTATCAGTAAACACGTTATACATATACAACTTTGTAAATAACAATAATACACGAGGTTTTATTTCGCGGTGTTAGCATTCGGTGCATGCGTGGTTAATAAAACACGGTGATATAAAACTTTTACTGAACCGAACACCGATGATTATCTGATACACCCACAGATATTCTTTTAATTGTTTATTCGGTTATTCCGTATTTGGTACCTTATTTTAGTAATATTCTTAGCATCGTTCGGTGTGTTATTTAGACATTTATGACACCGACTTCAAACTATTACATAATATAATATTAATTAGTCTTTAAGTGCATGCATTTTCGTTTACAAAATGCACCAAAACGCCTATATATATACATTAAACTAGAAAGTTTTGTTGCTCGGTTCTTTAACCGTGTATAAACCGTTTTATAATTACGATGAACAGTGACGGTCCCTGAATGGTGTAAGAACATTATTTCTGAACAGTTCAATTATAATCTATGCGTTGTATATTCACAGGCGGTGACCGGTCAAAATGTCTTTAAACAAAAATATTTTCGAACATAATATCTTTTTATTTTATTTTTATCAGTTTATTACATAAAATTGTATCTCTGGTTTAAATTTTATATTTTATGGTAGAAATATAATATTTTAAATTAGTTGTTCGTAGTCTGCTACACAAAAACTGGCCGGTGATCCCAGTCACTATAGACTATATAAGTATTTAATACGTATACATATTATTATGCTATTAAGATAAAAATGGTAAAGGCCTTATCGGTTTATTAGGTATAAGTTAACTAGCTGGAAATTTTAGCACGTTAATGATAATTTTGGTATAAGAGTTTTACTCGTCAATTGATGTACTTGGCTTTTGATTTTTTTTCTTCATTATGACTTTTACTTTTATTAAAAGTCAAAAAGGTAATAACTTATTATTATAAAATGGATATCTCCATATTTTTTATAGTAATGGTAAAGTGTAAAAACAAATATATTTGGCGCTGTACTGAATGAATCACGGAAAAAAAACCAAGGAAAAAAAACCTAGGAAAAAAAACCAAAAAATAAAAAACCAAAGGAAAAAAAGACCACGGAAATAAAAACCAAAAGAAAAAAAAACCATGAAAATAAAAACCAAATTTTTATATTTTGCTATATTTATTCATATTTCATTAAACATAAGTTTTAATTTTCTAATTAAAAATTTTGATCAATAATCCAACTGCCCAGGTGTTTTATCTGTTGAATACTATCGTCAGTGGCGTATATTGGGGGTAGGCCTAGTTGGCTGCAGCCTCCCCCCGAAATTACAGTCTTTTTAAATATTTAATTATTTATTATATTTTTATATATAAAAACGAGCTTAATTATGTTATACACTTATACTTTCATACACTCATGTCTCATACATCTTATATAGGTATATCTTATATCTTTGTACCTATATAATATGGCTATAATATGTGTATAAGCATATAGGTAATCATAATGGTACTATAAGTCTATATACTATAGAGGCATAGAACTACCATTAAGATAAAAAAGGTACCTATAGTAGCATAGTACTAGTACCTACATCACATTACATTATTGTATATAATATCTTATTGATACAAAATCGGACTTACAAGTTGTTTGAATTATTTAAACTGCTAACTAAGATAAATACAGATAATACAGGCACACGTGCATCATTTTATTGTAGGTATTACCTAGCGGCTAATTATTATAAATATTATTTAGTTGTTACACGCAGTGTAGTATAACATTGGCAATCGAACTGATGTTACTGGATTGTCGTGTTTAATTTGTGTTTTTCAAGTTTTTCTTTTGTTTAATTATGGAAATAATTACGTCAAATAAAGGTAATGACAAAATAACATTCAAAGGCCATATGTTCGTTATCAAATATGAGGGGAAAAAATATTATACATGGAGATGCAGTAAAAAGAGTTCTCTCAACTGTCCAGCTATTCTCCATACCTCTGTACATAAAACAGACCCAGTACTGAAAATTACGCATGAGCACCCTTCTGAGCTAGCAAAAATTGAGGTTGCAAAAGCCATTATTAAAATTAAAGAGACTGCGAAGTGTTCTGGAGCTAATCCGTCGCAGATGTATGCTGAAGCAGTGCCACAATTAGACGACTACACCAGAGCAAGGATGCCTGTCGAAGAAACATTGAAACGCACAATTAGAAACTACAGAAAAAAGAAAAATCCTATCGATCCAGCTACACTAGACGAACTTGAGATTTTGGTAAGTCATCAATCCTTTGACACATATTAACGAAATTGAAGAAGCCGGTTAAGTTTAGTTTTTATTCTATAAATGTTAATACAATTATTTATTTGTTGGGTAAAAAGCTTGAAGTATACACGCAATTTTCTAATTTTGTTGTAATTCAAAAACGAATAACCGTAGACACTTGAGATTTATATCATATGTTATTTTATCAATTCCTCAATCAATTTCAATTTTTTAAATGTTTTATAAATTTTATTTGTTGGGCTAAAAAGCGTGAAAAATTAATACAAGGTTCCTGTATATCGCTACAATAGCAGTTGAAAAATATTAAAAATACACAGGCACAATTTTTTTTATAAGCATATAAAGTTCAAAATTTGACAAAATACGTAAAAATTACGAAAATGTGCAAATTAGTTAGTTATATTTTAAACTTATTATTTGTGGGTACTTACTTGAAACTTCTAAATTAAATTGTTTTTACTTACTAATTAAATGTTATTACTTATTTATTTTATTAATTTATGTTTAGGGTGAGTGGTGTTCTACAGGAGAACCACATAACAAAGTACTGTTACTTGATGATAACGGGAAAGAAGCAAATGAAAGGATAGTGATGTTTGCAACATATGAAGGGCTTGTCAATTTAACAAGTTCTTCGAGATGGTATATGGATGGGAACTTTGCTTTGGCTCCAAAACTATTTACACAACTGTATGTTATACGTGTAGAAATCAATAAAAGTTTTACAACGGCGGTATATATTCTCTTACAGAATAAAACTTTGACTGCTTATGAGCAAATCCTCACTACTATTTTAAAAAAATGTGAAGAACAACATTTATTTCCTGATCCTATGGTAGTACATGTTGATTTTGAACGTGCAGTTATCACAGCTATCACACATGTTCTCGGACAACATGTACACATTCAGGGTTGTTTCTACCATTTAACTCAATCAACCTATAGGAAAATACAAGAGTTAGGGCTCCAGACACAATACAGAGAAGATCAAAAATTAATTGAATTTTGTGGAAAAATGGATGGCTTGGCATTTTTACCAGTTGGAGATGTCAAAGATGGTATGGCATATTTAAAAAATATTGTTCCTGAGGAGGCTGAAACGTTATTAAATTATTTTGATAAAACATACGTTAATGGAAAGTACAGGCAAGTTAGAAATGAAAATAACAGAATAGTCTTAAGAAATTGCCCACCTATTTTTCCACCAAATTTATGGAACGTACACGACTCAACTTCAAATGACGAAGAACGCACAAATAATTCGACGGAAGGATGGAACAATAGATTTAGTAAATTGGTAGGACAAATACATCCAACAATTTGGACTATTATAGCTAAAATAAGGTTGGAAGTGGCAGCTGATGAGACAAAGCTGGCCCAAATTCAATTAGGAGTACCACAACAAAAACGACAAAAAACGGTGTACAAAAAAATACAAATCCAATTAAAAAAATTATGCGAGGATTATGATAATGGTATGCGCGATATTGAAAACTTTTTAGCTGCTATCTCCTATACAATAAGATATCGATAACTTACGATTTTTTTTATTATTTTATTATTTTTACTTATTTGACTGTAGACTGTTTGTATTGACCATGTATTATAATGTATTTGACTGATTTATGTTTATATTGACAATTTTTAAAACGTGAAACTTATTTTAAATTATTACTTATATTATTGTATTGTGACAAATTTTTTAAAAGTATTTAAAAATTATAAAATGTTAAATTTTTTAAACAGTACTTATATCCTATTTGAAATTATTATTATTATAATTATTTTTATTAATATATATTTAACAGGTAGAACACTTGGGCAGTTGGATTATTGATCAAAATTTTTAATTAGACAATTAAAACTTATGTTTAATGAAATATGAATTAATATAGCAAAATATAAAAATTTGGTTTTTATTTTCATGGTTTTTTTTTTTTTTGGTTTTTATTTCTGTGGTCTTTTTTTCCTTTGGTTTTTTATTTTTGTTTTTTTTTTTTTTTGGTTTTTTTTTCCGTCTACCGTACTGAATATAATAAATAAAACGAAAAAAGAATTTTAATTTTTTCGACGATTGATAATTTAAAAATACTTAAAAACTGTAATATTTGGATGGCAGAAGGGACATTTCGGACAGTTCCAAAATTGTTTTCACAATTATATACCATACACGTCTGTTGTAACCAAACAACTTATACAATTGTTTACGTATTAATGACGAAATGTTTTAAAAAGATTTGAGCCGGATTTGAATGCAAGCAGTATTATGATTGATTTCGAACAAACATTTATATTAGCATTTAAAGACGTATTTCCCAATTTGGAAATAAAAGGATGTTTTTTTTCATTTTCAACAATGTCTATAGCGTAAAATACAAGAAAATGGATTACAAAATATGAACGCTGAAGATGCAGAATTTTCATTACAAATTCGACATCTATGTGCAATTGCTTTTGTTCCAATAATTAAAACTATACCATATTTTGATGATTTAGTTGAATCAAATTATTATGTGGAAAATGAAAATATGTTATCGCCAATGATTAACTATTTTGAGGATACATGGATCGGACGCCCCAATCGTAAAAATGGTAGACGCCACGTTCAGTGTTAATATGTGGAATTGCTATGAATCAGTTAGACAAGATCTTCCACGTACGAATAATTCGGTAGAAGGATGGCATCATGCATTCAATGCAGCACTTGGTGCAAATCACGTTTCGATATGGAAATTCATACGCTTCTTAAAGCAAGAGCAATTGTTGCAAGAGGTATTTATATTTCATCTTATATTTAATTAATTAATTTAATTAAAAATAATAATAATTACGCGTGATATCAGGTTCGATTGGAAAAACGTAAATCGGGAGAAGCAAGTCCGCCACGCCGTAAAAAGTACAAGGATCATGACAAAAAAATAAAAACAATTGTGGAAAATTGCTCGGAAATACCAACAATTCAATATTTAAAAGGTTTATCTTATAATCTTCAATATTAGTCATTAATCTAACAAAATAATAAACATTTCTTTGATCAATGATTCCTATAAAATGTTTTATTTTTATTTATTTTTTATTTTTTTTATATTTTCTCTCTACATTATGTATTCTATATTATTATCGTATTAAATAATACATCAAACGATGGGCAGATAATAACTTGTGATTTTTATAAATATATACTTTTTTAACTTAAACAAATTGTGAATGTTATTAAATTATATTTATTATTTACAAACGATTTAGACCTAACCCGACTTACCCTAATGATTTAAACTCCTCGGTAGTGAATTTGTATTTTTTTGTATTCATTTATTAATACTGTACAATATGTGATGCAATTAATAATTATTCTTGTATTTATTTTAACAATTTTGTTTTATTAGCCAATAATTATTATCTTATCTTATTAAAAAAAAAAAAAAAAAAGTTAAAAAGATATTTTGATCAAAGACATTTTTGTCATAAGATATTTTTACAAAAGATATTATGACATGGAACCTTCACAGGCTCACAGCACCGTTCAATGTCGGTAATACCGACACTAAACCGTGTATTTTATGTCTAGAATAACCGTGATTACACCATGTTCACAAACATTCTGTTAATTATAACATTGTTAATTATAATATTCTGTTAACTAACCCACTATGTTAAAACACGTTCACCGAAATGTTTGATTTCTATCGGTGCATTTGCACATTTACAGCACCGTTCAATGTGGGAAACACCGATCATGAACCATCATATAATTTTTAGTTAAAAATCTGCACCGAAACACTTTGTCTGAACCCAAAAACCCAAATAGTTCAATAGTACAGTTCACATATCGTTTATAAACCGTGTATAACCCACGGTAATGAGAAACAGACACTGAACGTCGAAAATGCTACTCGAGAATAAATGAAAAAATATAATTTTATTTATAATTTATATTGCATTGTACTGCCAATCGAGATTTCCTCCGAGCAGAGGCGGTTTGACATTTTTCAGTTGGTGGTTCATGAGTAGTTAAGACCACCTACCTACCAAAAAGTTGTACTACAAAACCTTACTTGATTTTATATGGATATTTTTTATTTTTTGAAAATCATTATTTATACTAAAACTTACATAAAAATTCAATGTTTTAAAAAAGCGGGCAAGTGAGTACCGCTCTGCTGTACATTAGGTGCCGTATGGATCATTATTATATATTATAGGAGTGTTAAATTTGAATCCAATGATAGTTGTCATTGTATACGAAAAACGATTCCGAACGAAGATGATTTGTCAGCCTAGGATATAATTTCTAGTGGTTGGTGAAAAAGGTGGTTTAAAAAAACCAGCTTATATTAAAAAATATTTTGAAAATTAAATCACGTAAATAAAATGCCAATCTAAATAACTGGTAAAATTTTCAAGTATCTACGACTTATACTTTTTGAATTATAACAAATATCAAAAATCGTTTGAGGCTAAACCGTTATTTAGCGCGGTTTTGTAAAAATTTAAATTTCAAACACTCATAAAAATTTTTTGTCTGAATCCGGTAGAGTTTTTTTTACAGATATATGAAGAAAAATGTATGGAGAACCTTGTACCAAATTTTCAAAACTTAGTTATAAAAGAAAAAAATTTATGATTTTTCAACTTCAAAATTACTTGCAAATTTTCGAGTTTTCGACAGATTTCGTAAAAATTTGAACTATAAACTCTTATAAAAAAAAATTGTGACTAACGATTTTTAATTTTTTTTAGCTACAATAAAAACAACTCATATGGAACCTTGTATTAAATTTTCAAAACTTTTTGGTCATCCAAAAATTTTTTATCGACACTTAAAAAAAAATTTCTCAAAAAAATCGAAAATTTCAGTGGTCTATAAATAACTCAAAAAAAGTCAAAATTTTTTGAAAATTTAACTATATACAAATACCACTGACATTAACATTTGGTGAAAATTTCAAGTATTTTCAGTGATTAGTTTTTGAATTACAACCACAAAAAAAATCGATTTGGTCGAAAACTGGTTTTGCGTAAAAATTCCCGTTTTTCCGTCATTTTTTTTTTTGTTTTTCTCGATTTTTTTGAAAACTGTTGGAAAATGTTAACTTTTTACCTCTATAATGCACCAAGGATATTCACTTTTACATCGGAAACCACCCCCATTGTTTGAAATTGGAGCATTATTTCGACTAGTTATGCTGTACACAGACACAAAAACAAAAAAAAAAAAAAACACACACCATTGTAAAATCAATACATTCATCACTTCGTTCAGAATCTAATATATTATTTACCGAATTCTAAATAACCAAGCAAACGATTCGACATAAAAACCTATAGATATAACACAACATAAGTTTTATCAAGCATTCTAGCGGATAACATATTATTATAATATTATGTTGTATGATAACTAACTTTAAATTAACCATGGTGCACCGTATTTAATTGTCTTCCTTAATAAGTAGGTAGGTATAAACTTAAAAAAAAAAAAATTAATTAAAACATTTTAATACAAACAGTCATTAAACATTATTTTATAAGTGTTAACAACACATTAATGCTTTCTACAAAATACTGGAAGTTGCAGCAAATTTATTAATAGCATCTTCAATTGATACTTCTATATCAGAGTTACATGAAATTAACATTAAATTGTCCAACCTTTTTTCTCAAAGAGTTGGCCGTAATTTAGTTTTAATGAGTTTAAGTTTGGAAAAACATCGCTCCGCAGTTGCCGATGTTGGTGGCAAAGTAAAAATTCCTTTATAAGCCATGAACAAATTTGGAAAAGCCGACGCCATTCCCATTTTACATGGTGCAGAGTATATAGCTGTAACATGTGTTGTTTCTTCAGAACAGTCACTGTCAGTATCATTTTGATCACTTAAATCATTTGTATTAATTGTATGTTTGGTTTGACTTTTTATGTCATTTGCTGTAGCCACTGAGATAGATAAGATATACTGGAGCGCGGACTCGCCATTCCCGCATAGCCCAGTCAAATTAGATTTTCAGTTCGGAAAAAATCCCATCAAGCTGAAATTTGGCATACACCTTTATAACGTCGTCATAAACAATTTGTAAAAAGTCGACCACGAAATCACGTGCGCGTCAAAGGTTATTCGAGGTCAAAGGTCATTAAAATAGCCTTTTTTTAAATATCTCGCTTGTTGCTGGTCGTACGATAAAATGTTTCACACAAAAGTTGTAGAGGAGATAATTTTCTACAAAAAAGAAACTATGACATTTTTACGTAAGAGTTATAGTCTTTGAGCTATAAAGCCTACAATGTACATACTTTTAAAGAAATTTGTTTTTTTCACTAAAAACAAACAGCCTTTGCGTTATTATCTCGCTTTGAGCTTGTCGTACAAAAAAAAGTTTCAAATAAAAATTGCAGAGGAGAATATTGTCTACAAGATGTTTTTTTTTAATATTTATAATATGTAATTTAACTTGCAGTATTCACCATTTAGAAAATTATGATTACGTAACGATAATAAAAATGCATTCGTTTCCACACCACCATTGAGGTAGAAGCTGGGCGCGTTTTTTTTTACATGGTTTCCCCTATAGGCCTAGTCCATTTACATAAAACATCACTTAAAAAGTGATTAAATATAATATTTTAATTACTAACAAATAACTCAACTCTCGGTTTACTCATCATAATATGATGACATGTCTTGCATTAGAATGTCTTGTTCTTCGTTATTTTGGTATTCGTCAGCGTCGTTTTCTTCAGCCAAACAGTCTAGTGGGTTTATGCCTTCATATTCATAAGGTTCGTCTATATCATTTTCATCCAAACCATTCGAAGAACTTGAATTCAAGCATGATTGACCACGGCAATGTCCACAAATAATTGAACAGCTAACTCCTATTTTTCTGCACCCACAGTTCGTACTACAGCCTTTTGTACAATTACAAAAAATCATATTCAACAATTCTTCAGGTGCGGGTGGTAATAATGTAGTGACAGGTTCCAAAATATTGTCATTCATAGCCCACCCCCACTGTTCAGGATTTAACGTGTTACCCAGCCACACTTGTATTTGATAATACACACGAAGTAGATGCTGTTGGGCGGCACTAGTTGTGGGTGGGAGTGATGATAATTTGACAGGTTTATTATTTCTGGTCAATTTGGCAAAAGTTAAAAACCTATAATTATCAATGGAGTCCTCATGTTTTGGAGCACCATACATGGCTAAAATGAATTGCAACCCATGTTTTAAAATGTCTGCGATTGGACAGTTTTTTGTTTTAAATATTTCTGCTATTTTGGTAAGATCTGGACGTTTTTCAAATAGTTTTAAAACATTTACTTTTCCTTTATTGAAAAATGAAGAAGTTGTATCACATCCAGTTATAGCGTGCAAAAATAAGATTATATCTCTACCATAATTGTAGTGGTCCATGCAATCAGGTGAATATATTTTTGTTTCAACTTTTCCTTTCCCAGGTTTTAAAAAATAAACTTTTTCGCGTGACGTAATTCGTGAAATAAGAATAACTAGGAGATCCACGTCTTCTCCAACAATTATTGTATTTTTAGTTTGAGCCTCTTCAATTGCTGTTTCTATGATAAGTACGTCAGCATCATCCTTAGCTTGTCTTGACTTAATATTAACATTTTCTAATTTTTGCATTAGTGTACAAATTAATCTATTTTTATTGAATCGATTTGAAAGAAATGTTTCTTGGTTTGTAGGTACTGTCATAGTAGAATCATTAAAAACAACTTTTAAAGACCCAATAACTGACTCACACCGTCGACGCTGTTCCATTGCCTTTATGTTTTTACTATTATCATCATATCCATCAAATACAACTACTATATTGGACCCAAAATGATTTTTCAAATATTGAATATATTTATTTAATATAGAATCATAAGTTTCACCCTGGTGCCATACAACACGATGCAAAAGAAATCCACCGTCAATAATATAGGTTGAGTTAGAAGTATCCAATTCAACAACACTTGGTTTAAAACAGTTGAATAATGTGGATTTATTAGTTTTCCGCATACCTATTTCGTCAAATAGAGCCAAAGGGTATGGAGATAATTCAAATTGTAAATATTCCTGTATATTTTCTTGAAACTTTTTATTTAAACTAATCCTTTGAAACAGTAGTAGAGGATCTATTGGAATTGAATAGTCATGAACTTTAATAGAGCTTTTAACACTTAAAAGCGGGAGAACTCTGTTCGCACGCTTGAATTTAAAGTTATCAAATGTTAATCCAACCATACTATTCATTGTGACTAAACCAACGTTATTAGCATCATAACAGTTAATTTCATTATTACCGGTTATTCCATTCGCTAATGACATAATTTTATTCGTACATGGGAAAGGGTTGTACATTGTTAGCCACTCAATGATTTTTTTTACGTCTTCATTATCTCTATTTATGCGTGAATCTCTTGTATCAACATGCTGATCAACGGTGTCTAATGAAATGTTACAAAACGTTTCTAATTCTTCACATATTGAGTTCAAAGCATACATGCCATAAATCCATTTACTCAAAACGCTCTCTTGAGTACTTCTTCCTCGTGAAACTCCTCCTTCAGTCTTCATTGATTTCATTAGTGATTGTTCGATTACCATATCACTCCAAGTCCCGCAATTAAATTTATTATTGCGTCTAATTGTAAAAAATCCATCAGTAAATTTTTTAAACGACTGTTGGTCCATATTTTTTTGTAGTTTAAGCATATCCTGCAAATATAAATGTGCTGATTTTGCATATAGATAGTGTCCAGATGCATGAAAAAAAGGGAGCATTTTTTTCACAGCATTTAAGTGTCCTTGCCAATTTCCTAACCTTTCAGATCTGATAAAGTCTTTGACTATAGATACCATTTGAAAATATTGAACCCATAATTTTGCTGTGGGTCCTCGACTTTGTATATTTTTTAAAGTAGCATTAAACTGTTCTATATATGGTTCTAGTATACTGCTAGAACCTTCTACATCTTCGTATGAACAATTTTGTTTAATTATTTGATTAATATAACCTCTCAAATATTCGTCAGTAGAGTCATCTATTTGTGTACATTCAGCAACAATTTTTGATAACGCTAAGTGAAGTAATATGTGACCTCTAACTGCTCTTGAATAAGCATGTCCATTTAATATTTTATCCACTGAATTTGGAGCATAAATTACACTAAGAGCTTCTTTAAGTCCACTGCCTGCCATTATATATCCAATAGATCCAAGAAAAGATATGAGTAAGTGAAAACCTCCGAGTCGTATTATAACTTTTGATAGTTCCGAACCTGGTTTAGAGGCTGCAACTATTTCTCGAGCTTTCATAAACAATGGTTGATCAAAAGTCACGACGCATGTTTCATGGCCATATGACTTCATGTTATTGAGAACACAGTTTAAGGTTGTATAAATTGTATTTAAATTACTCGCTGGGTAATGAATAAACGGCAAAAATAGTATACGAGATGTTGAAAATGTATTATTTTTTTTTGTGAGATATTCTAGAAAACCGTTCCATCCTGGAACACCCGGGACATTCTTCCATTTCCCATACATCCACAAGAAATCAACGTTATTCAGGAAAGAATCTATTGAGATGTCGTCACACATAACATTTTCTACTACAATTTTGCTCATTCCTGAAACACCATAGTTGTCATATATTTGCAAAGGCACGTGCGCGATAGCAGCAATATCTTTTGCAGCTGGCAATTTTTTTAATTTTGGTACCTGATCGTTAGATATAACTGCACTTTTTGGTGTTACAATTTGTATTACACCCATAATGTGCACTGTATTATGTCCATCAATCGTATACACATTGATATCTGCGTTGTCAGCAGAATATTGTATAAAAGCGCCTGTTTCAGGTAATAGAATATTCGGTTGAGGGTGTTTAACAATAGCAGCTTCATATAACATTGCTTCATGATATGTGTTTGAAAATCCTAAGGATGACAAAATATCTGATATACGCTTAGATCCAAATCTTCTATGAAAAAATACTGATAGACCAAGTAATAATCGAGACAAAAATGATCGTGGGCGAGTACACTTCATTATAGCATGACTTATTGCAGTACATTTTGTTTCCCATAAGTTGATATCGCTTTTTTTATTTTTTAGAATTATTTGTTTTAAAAAAAATAATAAGCTGTATGGTATATTTTCATTAATATTATCGAACATTTGATTAACTGGGGGATATGAATCAGTCATAATTGGGACAGCACAAATATCCTCTCTAATAATTTGTGCTGCCGCTTCTACGATTCGTAAACGTTCTTCCGACGGATTCGATTTTTTCTTTTCGTACCATGATTTACTTAAACTGTTGAATTGTGATTCAATGAAACAAATTATTGTTAAATGTCCCTGCTTTGGAGTTATTATAATTTTTTTCCCGTAATGCTCTATTAGTTTAGAAATTATTGTTTTGGAATCTGGAATAATATCAGTAGTTACTACTTCTTTTAACTCCGATAAAGTGAATTGACAATCTTCGTTATTTTCGATGTAGTCAAATATTTCATACATTGCTAGTTTAACGCTTTCATCCTGTGGACGACCTTTTTTTAAACTAGTAGGATTATATTTGTTAAATGATACTAAACACGATCTATGGTATCTAGCCTCGGCAGCTACTAAATCGTGTTCAAATCTAACTCTTTCCCTCACAATTTTACCAAGTTTGTCACATCGTAACTCAGCTGTTTTAATAACAGTCTCTTTAAAAGAAAGTGTACTAACCTGAGAAATTTTCAATCGATGTTCTAGGTGTTTTTTTTTCTCTAATTCTTCGTCAGCTTTTTCACCGCAAAATAAGCATAGTGTCTTAAAATCAAACGCACTTGTCCGTTTTTTATGCGGTGAAGGGTTTGATGTGCCTGCGGCCTCTTCATCACGTTGTCTTTTGAATGCGGCAATGTTTTTCTTGTGTGTATACTCTTTACGACACTCTACATGAACCGTCACTGAATTAACACTGTTTAAAAATTCAATACACCCATCTTCTCTTTCATTACTAACGGTTTTTAACGTTTGTAATCCACGTTCAACATTAACTGTTTTACCGACCGACAGTAAGTCATTACAAATAAAACAACTACCCTCCATTTAGTAGACAATGTAATATAATACGAACAGTACAAAATAAATGTGTGCAATACTCACAAAAATAACATAAAATTTCAATGTTTTTATACCACATAACACGACTAATCACGCATACGGACCAAACACAACTAAAAAGGTGAAGGTCGTATGATGGCAGGGCGCCGGTGCGGCGCTGTGTTAGGAATTCGCAGCTGCCCGGGCAACGTGTATTGTTAAAAAATAAAAGGGAGTATCAACCTAACCTAACATTTTCATTGAAACATTATATAGTATATAATATTATATACCATTTAATATATACCAACAACATGCTGTACCACAAACAATCAGCCGCCCGTTATCCAGACATGCATAAACGAATGCATTTTTATTATCGTTACGTAATCGTAATTTTCTAAATAGTGAATACTGCAAGTTAAATTACATATTATAAATATTAAAAAAAAACATCTTGTAGACAATATTCTCCTCTGCAATTTTTATTTGAAACTTTTTTTTGTACGACAAGCTCAAAGCGAGATAATAACGCAAAGGCTGTTTGTTTTTAGTGAAAAAAAACAAATTTCTTTAAAAGTATGTACTTTGTAGGCTTTATAGCTCAAAGACTATAACTCTTACGTAAAAATGTCATAGTTTCTTTTTTGTAGAGAATTACCTCCTCTACAACTTTTGTGTGAAACATTTTATCGTACGACCAACAACAAGCGAGATATTTAAAAAAAGGCTATTATAATGACCTTTGACCTCGAATAACCTTTGACGCGCACGTGATTTCGTGGTCGACTTTTTACACATTGTTTATGACGACGTTATAAAGGTGTATGCCAAATTTCAGCTTGATGGGATTTTTTCCGAACTGAAGCATTATTTTCGTCTAATTCGACTGGGCTAGCAGTGATACAAAAAACGAGCCGTCTCGAATCCCGCTTCCCCCCCCCCCCACCATCGAAGGGCAAAACATTTCATTTTTACATACGATATACGTGGGCGCATGTAAACTCCACCGATTGCGACCTTTTTAGACCTTTTTTCATGTAAACTCCACCGGTATGTTTTTTTTACCTGAAAAAAAAATGTAAACTCCACCGGTATATTTTTTTTACCTGAAAAAAAAATGTAAACTCCACCGGTATAATAATGAAATAGAAATAATAGAAATAATAGAAAAATGAAAAATATATAATTATTAATAATAATTAATAATAATGTTAAAAAAAAATCATATATATCAAATAGAAATAATAAAAAATGAAAAATATATAATTATTATAATAATTAATAATAATGTTAAAAAAAAAAAAAATCATATATATCAAATAGAAATAATAAAAAATGAAAAATATATAATATTAATAATAATTATAATAATGTTAAAAAAAATCATATATAATCAAATAGAAATAATAAAAAATAGAAAAATATATAACTATTAATAATAATTAATAATAATGTTAAAAAAAATCATATAAAAATCAAATAGAAATAATAGAAATAATAAAAAATGAAAAATATATAACTATTAATAATAATTAACAATAATTTAAAAAAAAATCATATAAAAACCAAATATAAATAATAGAAATAATATAACACGTAGCTATAGCTATACTAAAAATAGTTTTAATCTGTGGATTTTACCATCGGTGGAGTTTACGTGTTTTCAGATCAAAAATACGTATCGGTGGAATTTACATTTTTTTTTCAGGTAAAAACAATGTATCGGTGGAATTTACATGCTATAAATCCAACCCTAAAATCGACTACCTGTAAAGCGGTGGAGTTTACAATCGCCCATATACGTGTAGTTATGATTATTTTCGTTCATAATTCTTAATTTATTTTCTTAATTCTTTAACAAATGAAATGTAGTAGTAATTATTCATTACCTTATTGTATTACCATGATTATAATATAAGATATAACGATATGGAAAGTGATCAAGCAGGGATTTTGAGATTTACAATGGACATTTTTATTTATAGTTGTTCACTACATAAAGTGCTATACATTGTAGGTATAAAATTCTTCCTTTTAACTTCAATCAACCATTTTTTAAGTAATTCAGGATTTTTAAGTGGAAATCTATATATTATAAAATATTAATATTTAGGTAGGTATAATAACTTAACTTGTTAGTTATTTTTGTTCAATCAAACTTATTAATATAATATAACTTATTCAGTTAAATTTTGTATTGTTTTAACTTAGCTTTTATAGTTAATTATCATTATTATACAGTTATGTTAATTTAAATTTTTTTATGTATAGATATAGCCTACAGGTTATCGTTGAATTTTATCATGATTGTATAGACTACTTATCGAAAATTATTTTTTAAATTAACAATTTACTATTATTATATTATTTAATTATTATGACTATGATCTCTCGTATTATAATTATTAGTTATTATTATGTTACCACAAACGAGAATATTTTGTATTTTTAATATTTTTTTCCTATGTTCTATTAAATAATTATATGATAAAATTATTTTAAAAATATTATTATTTATTATTAAATATGTATTATATGATTGTAAATCCATTGTATAATCAACAATCAACCACAGTTTATAAAATATTTCAAAATATAAGATTAAAATGATAGCACTTTTTTTTTCGTGGGTATTTTTTCCGCTTCTCATTGATTAAATATTTAATTATATAAAATTATAAAACCATCGGGGCTTCAAGAAACCTCCGGTCCCCTGGCCACAAATAAAACTGTATAAAATGTTAATATTTAGGTACTTGTGGAACTGAATACTTCCACCTTTAATGTGCCTATTAGTACATCCAAAAGCTGAACACGAGACAACCATATTGAATATACTAGATATACAAAATTGTAACAAATTACAAACTAACGAAAAGGCTTGAGATTATATAGGCATTTGAGTAAATATCTCAGCTATTAAGAACGAAAATAAATCGTTATTTACAAATTCATCGTATTTTCCTATGTAAAAATGAAATGTTTTGCCCTTCGGTGGTGGGGGTAACGTCAAACACGACGGCTCGTTTTTACGGCCGAGTCCGCGCTCCAGTATACCT
>NW_026083260.1:0-57956 GCF_020184175.1 Aphis gossypii
CTACATAACAAAAATCTTTACATAATAATGGTTGGTTTGCTTTATAACCCATTATTCAATTTAATTTCTAAAATGTATTAGTCACCCTCAATAACAAAACAATATTTAATGTTTCATAATACCATTTAAGTGTTACTGTATTATAAATTAATAAATTGATTGGTGTAAATGACAAAATTTCCAAGTACGGTTACATTCTTTTAATATCTACTTTTATCATCGTAAAAATACCGTTAAAAAAAAATATTGGCAGTGTAATCAAATTCAAACAAAGATGACTGACTATTTTAAATAATTGTATAAAATATAATAAGTATAATAATTTAGTATAATTTAATAAAATAATAAATATCTAATTAACTTATGAACTGTAAAAATAATAACATGTATGATAAATAATACTAAATAGGTACCTTTATACATAATTAATTAAAATTTTGTTTTTTTTTTTAAAAAAACTATTTAAAACTATTACAAAAACTCTATAATGAAAGAAATCTCTTGGTCCCTTCAGATTCGTTATAGAGTTTTCACTGTAGTTCAAAAAATAAAGTAAATTTTAGAGCAACATTAAAATAAATAATCAAAATAACATTTCAAAAATGAATTTATTTATAAACATTGTAGATTTACCTTTTTTTAATGTATCAGTAACTCTTACAATATGTGGCCAATGTTGTAATGTTTTTGTGAAGTAAGGATTTGTTACACCAAGTATTATAGGTGGCGGATTCAGTGTTTTGCTCATATACTCCTTGAACTCATTATCATGTATTGTAAAATAAGGACGATAATCTCCATAATAAGCCAATGGTACTATTAAACTAATAATTAAAAATATAATAAAAAAAGTCGTAATAAACTACCATTTT
Source organism: Aphis gossypii (assembly GCF_020184175.1). Taxonomy (NCBI): domain Eukaryota; kingdom Metazoa; phylum Arthropoda; class Insecta; order Hemiptera; family Aphididae; genus Aphis; species Aphis gossypii. The sequence goes on from NW_026083260.1 coordinate 873, forward strand.
AAATCTTTAAGCCATTTTAGTTAAATAAATAAATTTTACCTAACTAAAGCTTGGACAACCTGTGAACTGTAGGTAGGTGATGAAGCCATCACAACGATGGGTTCAGTCGTTAACACCAATTCCCATAAAAGGTGCATTTGAGATACAATCGATGAAAAACATCCAAATGTATTCAATTCGTACAATGATGATACAACTACTGGTAACTGATAATCAGGTACCATTGAGTTTGATGAGTTGCTGATTTTATTATTATCACACATCAGTTGAGCCTATAAACAAAATAGTTTTAATATTAAAAAAGTATCTGATATTAACAGTTAATTTTATTGATTCACAAACTTGAAGAACAATCCCCAGTAATGGCAAGCTCACTGTTTCTCCCGCATATAAATCTGGCCACTGTTTGATATCGTGCCATGCTACTTCTATTCCAGTAATCCCGTGTTTAAAATATTCAGGTGCTATTGTACCACAAACTTCAGTAAATAAACTAATGAATGGCAACTGAGATAGTATAATTACACTCTAAACAATAAAATAAAATAATATTAATTACATTTCAAACTAAAATTATTTTTTTCTTGCATTTATGTAGCCGGTGATCTACCATTTTATACAAGAGTAATAAGTAATCTACATTTAAATTTTAAATTTAGTTTGCAATCAGATTTCATGAATATTTATCAATAGTAACCAATACATATTTTTCTAGACCATGGTGGTAGAGGTCAGTAAATAATAACAAAGATATATTAATGTACTTTGAATTATATTATTTAATGTTTATTGTACTTAAATTTTATAATTTTAATTTATTACAACTATTATGATCCTAAGTAATTAATAAAAAAATAAATTTTAAACTTTGTAGTAGTTTACCATCTTGAAGTAGATTACCTACTACATAAATACAATTTTATTTTCTAAAATTAATACTAAATAAGTACTCATTTTATTTTATATATTAAAAAATTGAATTCAATTTTGTGATAAAAAGAAGTTGATGGTAACAGTTAGTGTGCACGCAAATGTTGGGAGGTTATAAACATAGTTTGTTATTTTCACCAAAAGTGTTTTAATTATTGTAATTTTCATTGTTTAATTGAATAGTAGTATGATATTGTTGGAATACTTGTAATTTTTAAATATATTAAGTAAATTAATTAATTTTTAATACATATATTAAAATTAATTTTATTATATAATAACAACTAATAAGTAATAATTTTAAGTATTGATAGATAATCATATCTAAAAACTTTGAAATATTAATTTTAATATTATAAAAATAAAAACTCAATCAATTTGTTTTTTTATAAACAAATTAAATAAATTATTAATTCATTGATGCTTGTTACGTTACAAATATGAAAAACTTTCTTTAAAATAAAAAAATAATAATTAAGATGCCCATACTAACATTTCTTACAAAAGCTGATAACAAAAGACTATCTATGTCTATCCCCAATTTTTACTTAAGTGCACAACCCAGAATACTTACTGAATAGTCATAAATAGTAAGTACAGTGACATCAAATATAATATATAAAGGAAATTAAATTATGAAAAATAAAACACAATAGTATGATTACACACACTGCTCTTAAACATATTACATAAGATTACATCAAAAGTATTAAGTAGAATACCAGAATTTAAGAAGACTTAAAATTGGGAATGTTATTTATTATTTATTGTATAACATGTTGGAATAAGAAACCAGATAAATATGCAAATATGAACATTATTTTATAGTATATGTACATATTATTATATACATTAAACTGTAAATATTTAAGTATAATTTTGGATATTACATTTATGTGGACAGTAAAATGTGTAAGAACATACTTAATTTGATAAATTTTTTCTCCTAAGATTTAGTTTATTTAAATTTTTAAAAAAATTTCAATGAAATCATGAAGTTTATCATAAATTGAGACAATTTAGCAATAACAACATTTTTAAATAAAAATAATTTCATGGTTTTCTTTTTACATAATATATTAAAAATATACCCTGAGTAATATCCAAAAAAATATTTTAAGCTTCTTATTATGATATTCCCTTAATAATACTTAATAAATAATGAATGTGATGATCAAAACAATAAAAAGCATGCTGTGTTGGTTGTTACTTATTAATTTTAATGCTATTTTCATGTGGCCATGTTAACAATCTCTTTATTATTTTTCTACATGGACATAAAAATACCTAGGAGTTAAATTAATATCATTTTATTATTACAATTAAAGAGAACCATAAAAAAAACAGACAGCTCCATTTTTCAAAACTTTTCAGAAAACCAAAAAAACTATTTATTAAATATTGTATCCAAAGTAAAATTAATATTAAAATTAATTAAGATACATTAGATAGCTCCAGAGTTACATTATTTTTCAACGGAAAAAAAAATAAACCAGCTCTAAGCTCTAAATATTTCCTATACTGGTAATTAGATTTATTTCGTTCTTGTACAAATAAACTCTTAAATTTTTGCTTTAACCTAACCCGATTTTGACGAAAAATGAAACTGTTTAGTTCTTTCATGGATTCTTCATTTAGAGTTAGTATATTGTGTACCTAAACACAATTAATATATAAATAATTAAGCTATAACTAAAAGAAGTTTTGTTAAGAAAAAGTATTTTTGTAACATTTAAACTGTATTTAAAACAACAATGATTATACTATGATTAATGACATTAAGATTGCTCGATCAATCTCTATAATTTTAATGATTTAATAGTCACTATTGATTTTAACCATTTAATGTTTAGTGTCTATCATCAATAGTTCCTTGACATAATTTAAAGGCTTATTCAAATTTAGCGAATCATTTAATTATTACATTATTTATGCAACTCAATGTCTGACTATGTACGTATAAACAATAAAATTATGAAACTAAACTCATACTATGTACCTTAAATTGTTTCAAAAAACAAAGGTTAATAATCGAACATTTTGAATAATTCAAAAAACTGACAACTTGCTAAGATTTTTTAAAAAAAGAAAAATTATTGGGTTGGCATATTTGTATTTTCATAGGCAAATTAACCTTAATTTTGAGCATTTAAGAGAGCATTTATGTTATAAATTCTTTGTAATGTAAAATTAATATGGTATGTTGTGTTACTGTTTTACATAATATGATTAACAGATATAACATAACAAACAATGCATAAGTTGTGACCTACACACAAAACATACCATTGTGTAGATAATATAATATAATATTATTCATACTAAAATGTACAGTGTTAATTCAAGAACAAAATTAAAATATATTTTACTAAGTTATTGAAGTTATTCAGAGATGTACTGATATTTATTGGTAACCCAAATAGACTTTTTTACCTGTAAATAATGTAAATTCATCTCTAAATCAGTAAGGTTTCTGACAATGTCAAACTGTATTTTATTCTCATAAGAAGTTAGTGTATTATAAAAAACAAACGGTTAAACATACTTTTTGAAAATAACCCCGTGGAAGAGACAGATCTTTGATTTGTCGAAAGAAAACAAACCCATACAAACAACGATGATCAGCTTGTAAGAAAACTGGACATTTTGTGTTATAATTTATATGGCGTTGACTGAGATTCAAAGGTTGAGAACATTTTATCTTGACGTGAAACTGAGTGTCTCCCATGCAACCAGAATTGGAGTCGGGAAAAGCCAGGTAACAGAGGTTTGTTTTGTCTTCCTCGGACAATTTGACATTGTTAGGATAGACCATCTGTGAAAGAAACAATAAATAAAAGTGGCACGGATAGACATTGCAAGAAATCCAGCTATCAAACGTGCTCAAAATGAACAGCCGATAGCCATAACAGTACCTCCATCGCCTAGCCAAACGCCAGGTCAAAAGTGACGATGCAAATGCAGTGGATCCAATCCGACAGCATTTCTTCGATTCCAAATGTAAGTTTGTTATATGTATCTTTTGTAATTTAGGTTTGAACTATGTGTTTAATTAACTTTTTTTCTATGTATCATTAAAAAAAAAATTGTAAAGTTATTACCAGAGCTCAAGACTTGTTATCATTAGTATGGTTGTAAAGTAGTTGATGCTAAAAGAAATTCAATACCAAATGTTTTAAGCCTTTTTGCATTGTTTCGTTTACTATGAATAATTTGGCTATTTATTCAAAAATTTATGTATAAATTACCATAATATGTGATTTATTTGAAAATTCCAATCACTTGTTAGTGATTGATAAATTTGGATGAATTAAAAATATTGTGTATGCATTCTTGACATTAGATCCAATTAATAATTATAATATTATATGATAAAAGTACAACTTCTTCTTGTCCTGTCCGGTAAAACTTTAAATGCTGAGGGGGTTGGTCCTGAAAAGTGCCGTTTTAAGTTTGAATGCTTAGGTATTTTATTACCGGTGTTAGTAAGATTAGTTCGTGATATATATCCTGGTGTAGACTCAATATCACAATACAGGGGATGCCACATGCAGACTCTTACCATGTTCCCCAAAAAGTACAACTAATATTTTATGTATACTAAATATAAGTTAATTTTGCTGAACTCTCTTAAATAATCACTAACTGTTTAGATCAGTGGTTCTCAATATTTTTGGGATTAGACCCAAATTGTCCACTGAAAACTATTGTGACCCACATGACTACTCATACATAAAGTAGTATCAAAGTTTGTTCATTGTTCTTACTAAACTTTTTTTATACTATACAGTTTTTAGGTTTGTAATGAATATAATTTTACAAATGTATTTTTAATATTGAAGCTTATGATAAGTGTGCTTGTTTCTTGCTGGTTGATAACAGAAACTTATAGTTTATACAGTTTATGTTCATACAGAATAAAATATCATAAATATTTTTGAATCTATATAATTAAAAAAATTCTTAAGAAATACTAAAAATTAATTTGCTATCCACCATTTGAGAAATGCTGGTTTAGACATTTAAAGTTATAGTATTCTTTAAAAATAAATTTAGTGTTATAAATTAATGATATATAAAATTATGTATTCATAGTATGTAACTAATACAATTATTTGTTATCACTGCAACCTTAGTATTTATTTAATGAATAAATATTCTATTTTAGTGTTTTCAAATATTATACTAATTTTACAGATTGAAGTAAATGATGACGACATCACTTGCTCAACAAAAGCATTTGCATTTCTTTTGTCTAGTTCAACACCATTGGCCCCAGGTAGAACCAAAACCAATTCTGTCATAGAAGATCAACAACAACCACAAACGTATGTAAAATTAATTTAGTAATAATATGTTAAAAATCATATAATACATTATTTACAAATTTAAATTGTTTACTTTTGTCCCTATACTTAATAGTAAAATTGAATCAAATAAAAACAAAGAAACTGAAGAATTTCAATTGGGAAAAAATTTAAGTATGATACTAGAAGCGTCTAAAGAACGTAATAGCAGTACTTCATCTGGAATTATTTCTTCATCAGTTACAAAAGTAGAACAACAATCTTCAATTGATTTTGATAAAATAATTTGTCTACCAATTTGAAATTTTATCTCCATTTATATTAATTAAACTTTATATGTAATATGTACTGTTAGTAGTTTTTAAAAAATATATTGTTAAGAATAAATATTATTTATCTTAATGTTGAGTTAAAATAATAATAATATATAATATTCTCAATAAATTAAAAGTTTATTTCATACCATATATTTGATCTTAAAATTTTAGTTTTTAAAAGTAAATGTTTATTTTTATTATTAGTAAATAAGAATTTCAATAAATTAAAGCTAATTCATTATTTTATCTAGGTGATTCAATTAATCCTTTTGACGATGAATTAATAACTAAATTATTACAAAGAGTAATTAAATTTCCTAATGAACATCACAAATCTGGTTATATAGAGCAAGAATCAGATTTACCAATTATGCGATCCGAATTCAAATTGGGTATGTACAACTTGTATAATTTTGTTAAGAAAAAAACTAAGAAGTATCACTAATTTTAATTTGGATTTTTCCATTTTACAAGTTATGATGTTGTTTTTTTCTTACTTTTATAATATTAAATACAAAATATAAGTAAAGATTGTGTATTATTTGTAAATATATGAAAAAATAATAAGAAACTAATATTAAAGTTAATATTTTATTTTATCTAGGTCCCAATAAAATGACACTCATCAATGAAATTGGTAAAGGATCATATGCGCGTGTTGTGAAAGTTAGACCAGATGGTGAAAATGCTGTAGAAAGAGCACTTAAAATTCAAAAACCGGCATGTGCTTGGGAATGGTATATAAGTAAAGAAATTAAGCATCACCTTAAAGATTCTGAGAAAGTAAATAAGTGATATTATTTTATACACAAATTTTGTACATAATTATATGGTTTTTTTTTTTTTAATGAAACTGATATATTTTTTTTTTTGTTTAAGGTATTATCTTATTTCATTAACATGGACCAGATGTTTGTTTTCAAAAATGGATCAATTATTTCTATTGAATTTGCTACTCATGGAACACTATTAAGTGTAGTTTTAGCATATAAAGTAGCGATGGTGAGTCCTTAAAAGAATGATAGACATCATAATCTAAATGAGTTATTTTGTTGATCTATAGCAATGGTTCCAAAACTTTTCCCCATCGCGGCACATTATTATTAGTTTTTATAAGTCACGCCACACATTGGATAAATATTATCTACTTATCGAATAATATCGTTATTAGGTAGTAATATAAAAAAAAGTTCAAGTTGTCCCGGCACACCCTTTGGGAAACACTGACCTATAGCTTTTATAATCTCAATCATTACACTTGTTTGTAACTCTTAATGATTCTATATAATATCAAAAACTTTTGTATGATTTACAGAACCGCTCTATTCCTATCACTGTTGGTGCATTGCTCATTTTACAAGTGACATCAGCACTCAAATACCTTCATCAATGTCAAATCATTCATGGAGATTTAAAACCAGATAATGTTATTATTAAAACATTGTAAGTTTCATCAATATATTTTATAGAATTGTTTTAATTTATCAATAAAAAAAAAACTGTTTTATAGACCTAATGAATGTGATCAGCCTTGTGTGCAGTTAATTGATTTTGGTCGTAGTATTGATATGACTTTATTCCCTCCTGATACTATTTTTACACATACAGTGAAAACTGCTGATTTTATTTGTCATGAAATGAGAGAAAAATTGCCATGGACTTACCAGGTAATCATTTTGTTTTATTTTTTTTTCTATTAAATAAAGTATGTTTTTTTTTATTATAGACTGATTATTTTGGATTGGCTGGTATTATTTACATGGTTCTCATGTCAGACTACATGAAAACTCAAAAAATACGTAAATTATGGGTGCCATTAAAACCATTTCCAAGGTAAGAATTATCTTTTAATAATTATATATTGTCTATTAACTTATTTCTTAGTGATTTGTTATTTGTATTATTATGCTATTATATTAATAATAATTGTTTTAATGTAAATAATATCTCACCATATAGGGTATTATATCATTTAATAATAAAAAAATCAACCATTTACATTTAATTTAATTGGTGTTTTAATTGTATAGATACATAGACAAAGAACTTTGGGGCACTATGCTGAGCATGTTGTTGAACATAGAATCATGCAAAAAGCTTCCTAGCTTGGATGAAATTATAAGGAAATTGAACAAATATTTGTCAATGCAACAAAAAGTGGTATTGAGACATAATTTCACTAGTTTAAAAAATGCTTTAAAAAAAAATTAATGTTTTTATGTTTTACATTTATTCTAATGATTTTTTTTATATATATTTGGTTTACTTACTGTAGTTTTTTTTAAGAACATTTTAATTTATACTATTTTTTGTGTGGTATGATTTTTATATTCGCTTGAGTATTCTTTTCATTATACTATTTTTTATTAATTTATTATCATAATAGAAAAATCTTAAATACTAAGTACTCGTATTGGCAAGATACAATGAATAAAAGATGTGATAACAGATAAGAACATTTATATTACAATGAAAAAAACAGGATAAAAGGATTCTCTTTTCACTGAGTTCACATTAACAGTTAATACAAAATAATTGTGACAAAATTGGTACATTATTTATAGAAGATCTTATAAATAAGGTGATAGAGGAGTATGTAAAAAGGACTTTAAAACTATCAAAAGATATGTGTAAGGAAGTTGATTTTACATGGAATATTTGACTAAGAGGAAAAATAAATAGGACCTGTAGCACTACCGTCATGGTGTGTTTGTACAATAGAAGTATTATTTAAATAAAATATTGGTTATTTATTTGTAATTTGTTATTATTATTTTTGCATTGACAAAAAACATATTTTGGCAGTAGGAACAAAATAAGATTATTATATAAATAATAGATAATGTAAACTGGTATATTTTGATATAAAAATCTAGTTAACATTTTAATACTACCAAAAGCTCAATTTGACACATAATAATACAACTGTAATGTTTCAAATTACAGATTGTTCTAAGTATTGGGTACCTATATAATATAATAGTATTTCATAAAAATAATTTATTTGTTCTCTGTCCATCTAGTTTCTAATACTTATATAAGTAAATGTTTTTGGCAAAAATTAATTCAACCTTACTAAATAAATAATATATAGCATATAATATATATAATGGAAATATAAATATATCATAAAATATTCTTCTTATAGACTGACTTACCATCTTCACTCAAAATTGTTGATCATTTAATTCAAGTTTAACACGCATACCTTTTAATAGCTTACTCAATGTAGATAGACAAGGAACAGTAGGAACATTTGTCACTTTTTGTATAGCTAAGTGGTTACTTTTCTCATTTTTATTTTTTATCTATTATCTTTATCTATATAATATTTTAGTTATCTATTTCCAATACTGAACTTATATAATAATAATTATTATTAATATATATGTTTTAAAACATTCAATTTGTTTAATACATACTTAATTTAAGGTAAAGTTATTTCAGACACTTGTAATGTTATTTTTGATGGGCATTAAGGTTCTTAGTTGATTCAGTTTGTGAATACTATAAATAAGATTAAGACTTATGGACTTATACTTTGTGAGTTATAATATCTGAGTTCAACATGTAATTGATCCAAGTGTCCAATGTCGACACCATATACCTATATACCTATAAAGCTATATGCCTATATGGCTGTATATACATGCCTAAATAAAAATATTTAGATGTATTAATATTAAAATAAACACTGTACACCATATTTATAGGTTATATTTAAGGTATTATTTTTTATTTATTCTTCAAAGTTCAAGAAGATAATGGAAGCATCATTGAATATTTTTGTTTGGGACACCATCAGCTTACAATTTGAAATACAAAACATTTATTAAATTGTTAATAAAATTAAATAATTACAAAAGGTACTTTTTTTTCTCACATAACTATAAAAATAAAATATATTTTTTTCCTTATTTATATATTATAATGTAATGCTATATATGAAATTGCGTAGTTGAAATAGTTAAATATACAATTATTATCATCATAAAATTAATGTACTAAGTAATGATTTATAGGTAATGCAATAATTTAATAAATTTGTTTTAACTGTTATAAGGTATGACTTTTTTTTTATTCTCGTAGTATCAAAAGTATATTTTTCAATTTTGAAAGGTTTACTTTTATATGTTTAATATCTAATGATATAACAAACAGCTACATTGTACATTTTTGGATCGATATAATATATTATAAAAATACCTATGTGGATTGTGTTGTATTTTGAATATATTAATTTATGGTTGTAATGATTAGTACCTACTTTGATATCAGTACCTATTTGTCTGGTATTATAACCATGTTAAGCTTTTAAAATTAAGATTTTTTTTATTATGTAAAGTAACAAAGCTTTGTCAAATAATTTTTTACTGGTACATTAATATCATTGTATCCGTATTTTGTGTGGATCATGAATCTATTTTTGAATAATTTAAATATTTAACTTCGATCATTAGTTGTTACTTCTGTATTAATATAATTTTATTGGAGATTACCTATATCAATGTTTATTATACTATACATTGTATTTACTTATATAGTAGGTATATTGTATATAAGTATACAATGCTGATCACAATAGTATACGATATTAACGATATTATACAAGTACGTGAAATATTGTAGTGTATTTTTTTTTATCATTAGGTAAGAACATATTTTTACACGCTTCTGGCCGAATGATGATAAAATATCTGCCCTTCGTAGCCTACGAATGTTCATTTTGCATTATATTAAATAAGAGTACTACAGGCACTTAGGTATATTCTATTAAATGCATTGTCCCTACCAGGTGGAAATAATCGAAATTGGTGGGTTATTATCAGTTTTAATATGTACTAGTTAGTTGCATAATATTATGTGTATAGTTATTTTTGTTGGTTTTTTTTTTAATGTTTTATGGGTCTGCGTTAATAGAAATTAAAAAGAAACCCGTCGCGCGACCATAAGTTTTACATGATTTTACGAGAAATAATTTGTATATCTTTTTTTTATGGAACTGTTCTACATAATACAGGTATCTATTTTTATTAAAATCGTAGTTTATTTTATTTCTAGTTCATATTAGAGGACTCGGGACATTATGAAGTTATATGTGTTGAGAAATGTGGTCAAATTCTGGTGCACACGAATACCTTTTTTTAGTGTGTTTATTTTTTTATTCATCTAATTACTAGATAATTGAAATAAATTTATGTAAGGGAGATTTCTTCGATTATAAAATTAATATTTGAAATGGAATTTTAATCAAACTATTGGTTTATTAATTATCATATGTTTAACGGAGATAATTGAATATTAAAGATCAACAATTTAATGGTTTTCAAGTTATAACGTTGAGTTCAAAATTATTATTTTCATAATTGAAAGCACAATATTATAATATACAATGCTAACATTTAACTTATTAAAAAATTAAAAAAATATATGTATAAACTTTTAACTTAACTGAGTTAACCAAAAATTTTATTAACTTTTAACTTTTTCTTATTGATGCATATTAACTTAACTTAACTAAGTTAAAAAAAAATCATTAACTTGCCCAGCCTTGCATAAATGTTTGTTGCAACTGTATATTATACCTATGTTACTCTTGGCTTTTAAGAATACGGACAAATATGAATCTACTTTGTAATTTGTATTGGTTAAATTGTAAAAAAAAATGATCATACAATTTTGTTTAATCCACAAATTCTAAATCTAGTTTATCAATATTATCATTGAGAATATCATAGGTAAACTATAAACCAATGTTTATCATTACATTTTTATCTTAGGTTTATATAATAATATAAAAAAAAATAGATTTACTGTCACACTCGAATATCGCCATCAGTAATTTATTTTAAAAATGTTACTCATATAAATTGCATCTTAAGCCGGGTCCACACTAGGACGAACAAGTTCGTTGATAATGTTTCCCTTAGTATGTACGTGTTAATCATGTGTGCGCGTACAACATTCAAATGTTCGCTCAACAAGCGGTATTTGAACGAATGTCAAAAAAAAAAAAAAATGTTGGGCAATTTTATCTTTATAGTGTGAACGTGATCGACAAAAAATTAGTTATAATTAGTCATATTTTTTTTGATACATAACTGTTTATACCTAAGTGGGTAGATATTGGCTTTACGAATAGTGTAAAAAATATATTAGTAAATCAGATCTTACATTACTAAATAAAACGTAGATAAATACTTCTAGAATAAATGTACGTACAACATACTTGAATTTATTAGACAATGCAAGATTTGGAACATGTAATTACTAATTATACGTACTAAATATTACTAACATTACTAACTTATCTATGTTGGTACAATATATTATTATACATACGATATATTCGTATATTGTTTGATACAAGCTACAGTGTATAGATTTATTAATTATTTTTGCAACATGTATATTGTGCCCAAAACCTATTTTAACTGAAAAGGGTTAAAAATAAAATAAACAAGAGTGGTTTTAAACAGAATAGTTTATTTTTCAGTTATAACTTGACTTCCAGAAACAATATCGATAAGATCTGACGTGATTTTAAATTGTCTTTTTCGATTATACTCCAAGGATAACTTTTCATTTAACGACTTAACATTTTTCGATGCAGAATCCATAGCTATCATACGAGCAGAATGTTCACATAAGGAGTTTTCTACCATTGCAAAAAACAAAAGTGAAACAGTAGAAAATTCAATGTAACTTCTCATATTTTCTTCTTCTACTTCTTCCATACTAGCAATATGAGCTACCGTGAGAAGGAAATCTGTATTATAAATGGAGATCCAGTCAACGTGTGACTTGCCTCTAGTAACCATTCGGTTGTAAAATATTTGGCAAGCAATAAAGTCGGCGTAATTACATTCATTGAATATTTTTGAAGCCTCTAGAAACGTGGGATTATCTTTTCCTATTTTGAAAACTGTAAATAAAATGTTAGACTTATGCGACTTAGCTAACAGTTCCTCTGATTTTTGGCCAACACACACGACTTTAGCTAATTTTTGATCAGGCCTGTCTAGTTCTTGTTTGACTTTTTTCACGATAGACGTATGTATGCCACCACATAGACCGCGATCAGAAGTAATGGCAAATATGAGATGATTTTCAATGTGATCGAGCATGTTAATGTGTGTATAATGTTTGTAAAATGATAGCGTGCCATGGCCAAACGGACGAACGTCCTTTAGCAGACGCTCAGTCTTTGCTAGTTTGGCAGCCGACACAAGTTTTAAGGACGAAGTGATTTTGTTGATGTTGCCATATGACTGTATTTTTTTCTGGATGGTTCTCAGAGACATTTTATGAAAAGTTTTGGGCGGGTTGTAATAAATTACTTAAAACAAGACGATGAACACGACGGTCTAGAATCTATAATAAAAAAAAAAAGAGAAATTGAATACAGAAATTATGGTCAGATCAGGAACAGAAAGTTATGCGTGACGACGAAGATGCATCGTGAACGGTAAAATAAACACACACACACACACACACACTTCTGCAGGGTTAGCTAGTTGTACACTGTACACGGGATGAGTAGGAAGAACTTATTTATACCATTATACCGATAATATATCCGATACGATTTACAAGCACTATCATCATTAGTTTAAAATTATTCTTAGTTTAAGTATAAGAAAATACGGTTTTCGCTTACCTTTGCGGAGACGGCTAGTTGGATGCTGCGACAAATACAACGCAGTGGAGTTTGTATAAATGATGATCACCACCGATGAAAAATAAACGAAAATTAATATTACGAATAACGGTGATTTTTAAACCTATCGCACGAACGGAATTAAACACAGTATAAACAATCACATGTACTTTGATGATATTCCTATAATGTAGTCCAGGACGACGAAGTAAAATATTATAAACAATTTTATTATAGTGATGTTAAAAAGTAGCAGTCACTGCTACTTTTCACTGCGACTTGCCATGTAGCAGTAACAGTGTCTGCTACTAACACAAAAAATAGCAGTGATCTGATCACACTGTCGTTATCTGTTATCACGGTTAAACTGTGAAACTGGCGTTTCTCATCGGCGTTTGTTGGTAGTTCGCCGTTATCCGTTTTGTTTGAATAGTAATATTATAATATATATTATCCAACTATCCAGTCAAAAATCGTGTATTTTACTGTCGTCGTTGACTTGAGGCTGCTCGTGCGCATTGTCCGCCGACGACATTTTGACGATGATCACCGACACGGAAATTCTTCCCGTTACTGAGGTAAGATCTACACTCACACACGCGATAAATTGTTTTTGAACAAGTTAAATCGTCTGTTACTTAAAGCACTAAACGGACTCTGATTTTTAAAAATTGATAAATTGATACTATCACGGCACGATTAGAGTAACGTCTCTAGGTTATCGACAAAATAACTTGTAGTAACGTAATAATCGAAAGCGCTATTAATTTTTAGAATCTTATTCAAAGTTGTTAACTCTGGATTGACGTAACCAATGTAACTGTACTCAGAGCAGTGTCTGTGCATTCGGACCATATATCTTATCTGAAATTGTTGTATGACATTCAGCCAGGCCATATCTATATTAAAATTGTGATAGAAAACAATAATTATGTTGCAAATGAAATCCAGTTAAAACTTGCGTTTATTGACCCTTATTTTGATTGCTCATGCTTTGTTAAATAGTTGCCAGTCGTATTTGGGTTGAAAAGTTTAATATTTTGAGTTATAAAATATTATTTACCTACGAAGATTTAAATCAGCGGTGTGCCAAACTATGCTATAAGAGCACTCCAGTCTACGGCTCATAATAAATAATTTAAAATTTATAGAATTTTATTTTTGTTCTGTTTTTCATGAGGGCACCACGGTTGAATTAGATCTTAAAAAGGGCACTGCAAAAAAAAGTTTGGGAACCGTTGATGTAAATTGTTGTTCTATACCATTTTTATAATAGACATATTCACAACATTTTAATTGATGTGAATTAATTTAATTATAAAATGGTTATTAAAAAGGATTGGACATTGACTCCAGCTCACTCTATTTGGATGTTTTATCTAAAATGCTTTTTACATTTCAATGTACAATTCGTTTTTTAAATTATTCATCCTCTTTATTTTTAAAAATCAGTATAAAAGAAATATATATTCTACAACATAATATATGTTTAGAAAAACTAATGTTTCTGTTGATTATTTTGTACTTAACATTTTTTTTTTTTTTTGTATTAGGTACCTACAATAGGTTATAGATCGGGTAATTGGTTTTAATAGATTAACTTTTGTATTTTTTATATATTTATCTATTTATCAATGAATGATAATAACAAATATAAATACCTTCACATTTATTGAAATTTTTTATATTTAATTCATATTAATGTTTAGTTAACCTATGAGGTATATTAATTTTTGATTTATTTGAAACTAAAATTGTTTGAGAATGAATATGATTTTATCTCGGGTTTTATTTAGTTAGATTCGATGTTAGATTTAATTTCTAGTTAAACAATGAACAGTACTTTAATACTTTCTTCATTGCAGAAAATTCAAAACTATTAGGGGTGAGGTGATGGGGGAAGAATTGTTAGCCAATTTTAATTTGTCATGATTATTGTTATTTATTAATTCTTATTCTCGTTCTTATTTGTCATTATAATATATTTAACACATTTAACAGTGTTTGTTAAGAACTGTATGACTGTCTCATTTTATTTAATTTAATGTTGTTTATAGAAAACGATGAATACCGTAGATACATCTGATGCACTGGATTTGACTAAAGAAAATATAAGACCACTAAGACAAGGTAGAAAACCAATTCAATTAGAAACTGCTTTACAAGCACAATCTAATTTGGAAATTCAACAAAAGTTAAATAAGAAGAAAGAGTAAGTTTAATAAACGAAAAAAATTTTACCAAATATTGATAGCATTCCATATTTATTTAAATATCATTATTTCACATACCCAATTATTTATTTAGTATTTTTTAAAAAGAAATACAACATATCTATATTACAATGATCAGTACTAGTATAGTAGAAACTCAATTAACCAATAAAACAAATTTATCTATATTAATTTTGTTATCTTTGGAAATTTTTCTTTTGCTACAATTTTTTATCAAAATTGTTAATAAATTATGATTGATTCATTTCATATTAGTTTGAGTACCTTCAAAAATTCTTGTAATTTGGAAAACACTTAGTCTAAATTTATCCAAACTATCGAGGTTCTATCATATATTTTTAAAATATATAAAATATAGTTTTCATTACAATATATTTTTATTCTTAGAAAATATGAACATGCTATTCGTACATATGAAGGTGATGATCCTTTAGCTCCACATTTTGAGTATATGAAGTGGTTGGAACAAATATATTTAAAACATGGACCAGAGAGTAATTTGATGCCTCTTATTGAAGAAACTGTACAGAAATTCAAAAATGATGCAAAATACAAACAAGATCCAAGATTTATCACAATTTTAATTAATTTTGTTAGTAATCAATTAATTATATAACATATTATTATAGAGCATTCTAAATAAGACTGTATTATATTAAAAAATTGAAATAATTATTGTTTTAAAAATTTTAGATTGAAAACCAATCAAATGCTATTGAGTTGTATCAAATTGTTTATAATCAAGGTATTGGTACAATGTGTGCTTTATTTTATCGCGCATGGGCTGAGTTATTAGATAGATATAATGATTTTAAACGTGTGGATCAAATATTTTTGTTGGGAATTAAAGCTAAGGCTGAACCAGTTGAAGAACTTGAACAAGCTCATCTGTAAGCTATAATTATTTCATTTAAATTAAAAATTAATTCTATATTTTTAAATTATTTTATAGCCAATTCCAATTAAGCGTAGCTAGGCGAATGCTTAATGGACAAATTTAAAATGATGACGATAAGAACCAAGAACCTGAAAAAAGACACGCATTTAATGTCTTAAAAAATCTGAAACGCACAGTGGTGTCAGACTGGTTTTGGCGGAGTTATTGGAAAAGTACCACAAATGAATAATGCAAATGGAAAAAATACTGTTCTTAAAATTTTTGAGGTAGTTTTTGTATGAAACTCAAAATTAACAAATTTATGATAATGTATGATTAAATTTAGGATAAAGATGAAAATGGATTGCTTGGAATCGCAACTAATAATTGTGATCTTGCTCAAAAAGGCTTAAATAAAAAAAATACAGTTAAACCTGGACCCTGGACCAAACCTAAAAAGACTCGATCAAAAGTTCCTAAACCTGTACCAACTATTGATTTTGAAGGTCAGTTACATCATAAATAATATATATTTAATAAGTAGCCAGGTTTTACTTGGTCATTGCTTAGAAATAATTTTACAAACTATAGATGCAGTTTGATTAAAATTCAAGTTTAAGTATGTATTATTCTAGCCTTTTTTCATTTTCAATTCGACTTTGAAATTTATCAAAAATATGAAAAAAAATTAATTAAAAATTCTTAAAATGATAAATATTTATACTTAAGTTATCAAAATTTTAAAACAAGGATTGTCTTGAGTTAAATACACTTGGGTCTGATAAAAAAATTATAATTTCTCACTTTTGCAGATTGCTTGAAATAATTGTAAAATTTAATCATATTTTAGGACATTTTAAGAATCCTAGTCCCTATGGCTTAACCAGTTTAGAAGTAAAAATGATTGAAGATAAGTTACATGATGAGGGTATTGTGCTATTCATAAATCCTTTATTTTATGAAACAATGGTTTCCTTTAATGCCCGCCTCAATTCATTTAATAGATGTGTGATATTATTGCAACTAGATATTAATGCAGTATGCAAAGCTGGATTTTTTTATTCGGGTAAAATGATAATAATATTGATAATATTTCATCGTTCATTTTAATATTTTATTATGTTTTTAGGCAATGGTTATACTGATAGTTTGACTTGTTTCTATTGTGGTGTTACTACCTTTCAATGTTATGAAGACTTTGAACCATGGGAAGTACATGCCGAAATATCGAAAACTTGTAATTATTTGTTTTTAATGAAAGGCAAAAGCTTTTGCGACAGGGTGAATGCCTTGAAAAGCGATGAAATAAAATCCAATCAACTGGTAATTTAATAATTCTACTACATTTGAAACCATACTTGAAATTTGACTTGTATTTTATTTCTAGGAATTATTCAAGTTGATTGTTGCGAAGAAAAATAAACTCACTCTCAAATCAAAAATGAGTATACAATCAACAAAAAAGTATGTTTCGTTGAATAAATACAACCATTTAATAAGAAATTTATCTTTTAATTTATATTAATTATTTTTTCGTTATTTGTTTAATAATTCTAACAAATAGGATTTATAATTTATTTTATGATATTAAAAAGTATAATTATATTTTACTCCGTTAATAATATAAAGTTATATTACACTGTGTTTTGCGGGTTGACGGGATAAAGTGCGAGGCGTTTTAAATCTGTAGATTAGTTGGAACTGCATGGATTGTTGAATATAAATAGTATAAAGGTTTAAAATTGCTATTGGTAGTATTGTCTTATCTAACTGTGTAAATTGAATTTAGGTTTAGAACAGGGGTGTCCAACCCACGGTAGATTTTGAAATGGCCCTCACTTTTATATAAAAACCATGAATTAATTGTATATAGTATATAAATAAATATATTTTTCTGAGTACTTATAATTAAATTATTAAATATTAATGTTTGTAAAAATATTTCTGCTTATTATTCGCTGTTGTAAAATTATAAAAAAAAATGTATTGTTGTATTATAGATTACAATTTAATCATTAAATTTGAATGTACTATTATTAAAAAAAATATGTGGCCCACAACAACTTTTACCTATATGATGTAGCCCAGTCTTCACAAAAAGTTGGACACCCATGGTTTAGAACATTAAATGTTGGGTGATTGTTTTATATACTTAAATTTAAATCAAAAAGTAAGTTGCATTTTTCGTTGTGAAGTTGTGTGCTTCCATTCAAGCAAACTTTTATGATGTACTTTTCACATAATTCTCTATGAATTTGTACTGGTTTACAATTTTTTAACCATAAAAATCGGATCACTGCGTGAATTTAACAACATAACTGCAGTAGTAGTCATGATGGTCAACTATTAAGTGATTATCTTTTCAACTGTGTTAAATGTCACTATTAGTAGTGCTATTGGCACTACTTTAACAGTATTGTCACAAAAATTTATTAAAAAATACCTACTTACCTATACAGATACAAGGCCTAATGCAACTTACTTTTTGATCGCACCTAGTATGTATTATTAATTATACCAGATGCCACGACTTATTCATCACAATGTTTAACACAAATATATTTTTATTATTATTTTTTTTTTTTATAGGCATTTTAAGGAGATAAAAATTACCAAAATATTATCTGATAAAATTGAGGAGCATCTTTTTCAAAAACTAGCACCTAATTTATTGCCAGATAACATGTTATGCAAAATTTGCTATAGGGAAGAAATCGAAATTGCTATTGTCCCTTGCGGTCATGCTATTGCCTGCATTGAATGTGCTTTATCGTGTGATTATTGTTCTATGTGTAGAATGGCATGCACAAGATTAATGAGAATACATTTATGTATGAATAAAGAAAGTGATGAAAATCTCAAACTAAAACCGAGCACTTCAAAAATGTCTTCAGGCGATGAATTGAACCCAAAGCTTTGCAAAGTTTGTCTTAAAGAAGAAATGTCAACAGTATTTTTACCTTGTAGACATGTCTATTATACCTGTGTCAAATGTGCAGAAGAAACGAGTGAGTGCCTTGTTTGTAGAGAAAATGTCTATTCTTTTATTAAAATATACTTATAAGCTTTACATAATACATATGTTTTTTATTTTTGAGACTTATGTCTACTAATAAAATGACACATTCTTAATAATAAACAAAGTACAAAATAATAACAATACAACTTAAAGAGTTTCATAATTGTAAAATAAATATTTATTATCTGTATTTTTATTATTAATAGTCCTCATTATTGTATGTCTGACTAGAAATACCTTATTGTTTTTAGGTAAGTGTTAACATTTAATGCATTAATGAATCATTTTATATAACTTATTGTTTTAGTTTTTTAAGTATTAATTTAACTTGTGTATTATATTTTTTTTTGTGGTGGTCGAAGTCGGTTAAATGAATGGTCCAAGTATACTTTCTAAAATATACCTAATTGAGATATTTTTGAAATATAAATATATTTCTTGGGTGTGATAGAACACTATTTCTTAATTTTAAAAATTTTTACACTGACTTGAACCACACTTTAATTATATGTAGATATGTGTTTATGTTTTTTTACATTTATTTGAATTCATTATTTTACATACATTTTTTATTAATATTTTTAATTAACTTATGTATTATTTAAGTGTGTAATATTTATTATAAAACTTATATTTGATAGATATATTATTACTACCTATATTATATTTTATATTTGTAAAAAACATTTAATTTAAGTTAAATTAGGATCTATTGACTATTCATATATTAGACATAATATTAAATAAGAATTAGTGTCAAATACTGAGCTCTTTTGAAACTAATCAAATCACATAAATAAATGATTTGAAAATTAAGACTACATATTGTAATCATATCTGTATTAGATAATTTAATAAATTAATGAACTATAAAATGTATTTACAGATAATTATGTTTTATTGCATTAATATCTCATTTACACCCTTAAAGTGAACCGTTTTTAAGCTCTAAATAATTGAAATCTATAGTTGTTCACTAACCTTAATATAGATAATTTATGGTTAAAAGTAAAAAAATTACCAACTGTTAAAATTTTTTAAAACCATAATAATTTTAAAGTAAAAATCCTAATGAAATCATTTGATCTATCTGAAAGTACAAGCTTGTATTCAATGAAACTTATAAACTAACAATTATAAAAACTATTGCAGATTCCAATGCAGTGTATAAAATAAATTTTTCCGGTCATAGACGATTGAAAAACTATACAAGCAATCGAATGAGAAATGATTGTCTTGTGAATTTAGATTTAATAAGCCAAAAAAAAAATCTGATTTAGCTGTTTTTGTGCAGTTGTTAAGTATTTACATAAATATTGTATTTTAACCGTTTTATATTAATATACATGAAGTGAATTTTTAACATTGCTTAAGTATTATTTTTGATTATTATTAAGATATAAAAAATTTTTCAACCAACCAAAGGTAAATTTTAAATTATTAAAGTTCTTGCTATTCTGTCTAAGGAGTTTGGAGAGTACCTTTTAGAGATAGATCTCTTCAATAAATTTTATAAGTTTCTCATTGGAGTCAAATTATGAAAAAAAAAATACATGGACCAAAAGTTGTTGGACCTTCTATCAGACATTTAACTATGGATTTGACTCATACAATATCATTTACCCATGGGCCATGGGTTCGCGGTACAGCCGTACCGGCTGGTCGACCGTTCCAGACGCGGTTGTCGCGCGTCGTCCGTCGTCGACTGGCGATTGATAAGAGAAGTGATAGCGCGGTTTTCACGTAACGGCTGCTTGAATACGACGGCCGCGGTATATTAACATTTCTCACGCACGGCGTACAGTATTATGATTTATGAAAAACGGTAACGAAATTCGAAGACTCACAAAAACACCAAAATTGAGAATTTTAATACATTGATAAAACATTTTGTTGTTAATATTAAATTTCTATATATGACGTAATGCGTATTATCGGCGCAGTGTAGTGTTGTCTGCTATTCAGTTGTATAATAGGAATGTCGCATACTATATATAATATGATATCTTACAGGAATGTAATAGTTTATATTTTTAACTAATTTTGGGCATTTAATTTAAACGGACTACGAAGAACAATTAATCACGTCCGACAATGATTTTGTTCAACACAGTATTTTATTCAACGATTCACACTAGTTCAGTTATTATTGTTTAAGATAAAAAAATAATATAACATAGTTTCGTCATTTTTATGTATTTTCCAATGAATCACAGATTTCACGCCGAGGAGCCACAGGTTTCCGACCCCTGTAACATTCTATACCCCCTACGCGCAGTACGCAGACGCAGTTATTTTTTCTCCTGCATGAATATGGACAGCAGCTGCCAACGCTGGTCGGTAAACACAATGGTTCACACACACACGCACACACACAGTCACAGTATATATATACATATACATGTTTTATATACACATAGGTCGTGGGTACAAAAAGAGGGTGTGCAGACAAAAAAATATATATGTATTTGGATTCCACGTCTGATTTTCAATAAAGGTCGATCGATCGAATGGATATAATCGAAAAAGAAAAAACCCGCATAAGTATATATTATATATTATTGTAGTGATCGCTGTGCAGGACACTGCGACTTTGTACAAATTAATTATTTAAACGACGTAGCACGTTCTGTGGTTGAGCTTGAGTTGTGGTGAGAAAGGTAGGTGTTGAAAATTAAAACACTTGTTGTTTTAATTGAAATAAAGTAAATGTTTATTAAGTTAAACAACATAAATCATTAAATAATAATATAAAACAAAAGTAAAATAGCTTGCTGCTATGTAAAAGTTACAAGTACTGGGAATGACCGTAAACTCGCGGCGATGTGGCTGTGACAAAGTCCACGACGAGCAATAGTCTTACATTGGAGTTAACTACCTTCTAATTACTTCTAAATACTCTACTCGTATTTATATGAGTTCTCAATGACGTACAGGGGACTAGTAGTCTATTTTAGAGTGATATGATGATTTACATAATCATCATTAAATAATTATATAACCATTATATAATGATATCATCATAATAATATCCTATAATTATATAATTATTACTTAATCGACAGAAAAACTATGTTTTTCTGATCTCTGGCCTATTGCTTATAATGCAGGTGTATTAATACATATTTCCCATAGTTTAATAATCTATCCCAATTAAATACTATAATGTAATCTAATATAGTATAACACCATGCAGGTGCATTGGGTTTACTACATTCCTCCCTTCTAAGATGAAAGTCCCTCGACTTTCCAAAAAAAACAAAAACAAAAAACAAACAAAAAAAAAAAAAAAATCCTACGTTTTTAATTTCGGGTATAATGAAAAAGATGTCTCAGTCACTTCCTCGTGAACCATCTCTAAAGATCTCTCACTAGGTGCTGTGGCTTCCAGCAGGTCATTGGTATTGACTTGTGTCCACTTTTCTTCTAGTTGGAGCGGTTCCTCACATGATTTTCGCTTCGTTTTGTTTGTTATCAGTCGTAACAACAATGATATTGTACAACTGATTACTAGAATAACGATAATTGTTGTTACTCCTATAACAACTACCACATACATTTTTGATTCCATTTGCTGGTATAACAACTTATGTTGTCGCTGTTCCGCCGCTTGTTCTTGCGTGATTGTAATCTCATTTAAATCGCTCATTTGGTTTGTCTTGATATGCTGAAATTTCATTGTTTTGACAAACTGGTCGTTTCCACTGTCGCTGCTGGGCTCCTTGAGTATTGATGTTGGAATGAAATCTGTATATTGTGTTCTTCCGGAAATGCGTCCGGGTATAAGGACATCTCTGTTGGCATATCCACGACAAGTTTCGTTTAGGGCGATAATGCCTGCTCCTTCTAATATGTGATTTTTCGATTCCTTCTCTTCTTCGCAAGTGACAAATACTGAGTCGTTATTGGTAACATATAACCACTCATTTTTATGTCTCAATTTGTGAAAAACTGTAGTAGCCATTTCTACGTAACGTATCTCACAACTTTCTGGGACCTCCCTAGGTTCCTGCATCAGGAGTATTTCACACACAGGTCTCATACTCCTGGGGTGCAATGGATGGGTTTCGGGACATATCAGAAATTCGTGAGCAGTTTTACAAATTGCAGGGTTAAAATTGTCATATGTCGAGTAGAGTTCCTTAGATTTAGTAACAGCTAAAAAATCATGCTTAGGTCTAATATACATACATTTCTTTTTATTATCAGCAACGCATACCGGTAACGGTATTAATTTATATAAACTTAAATCGTGCTGGTACACTAAAGGAATATTTAAAATAAATACAAGGTTATTTTTATTATAGTATACCGTCAAATCCGATAATTTTACTAAATCATAGACATTATTAGTTTCTACCTCAAGTGGCATATTGGTCCCACTAGGTAGAACAAGTTTAATGTCTTTAATATAAATTGTTCCAACAAAGCCTTGGTATTTATTAAGCTAGGGTGTATCTGACCTAACCTTGCACTCTGTATAATTTCGACTAAAGTGTTTACCCTCATTAATTGTATTATCATAATTTGATTAATGATTAAAAATTGTTTATTAATCTTATCAAGCTCTATTTTAGGCAATAAAGTATTAGATATATTCATAAATTGTTCAAGCGTTCCATTTAGATACGCAATTCGTTGTTCGTTCATTTCGTGTTTAATATTTATTACCCGTATATTTTCCTTTATAATATTTATTTGATCAACTTGAGAATCTTTTAATTTAAGAATAGAAAAATCAAACTTTTTCATACAGTCCAAATTACATAACCCATAGAGTACCTGCGCCGCCTGTGTAACTTGTTGCCAAATGCCTCGACGAGCTCGCTTTTCGACAGATCCTAACAAAAGCTCCCTACGTTCATACACTTTTTGTTTAATTAGTGTCGCGTGCGTTAGCATTGGTTCACAGTTTGGTAAGTCCTCCCACTTGGTAAGTTCAGTACACATGGTTTTAACTTTCTCTAGACGTTCCTCGAAAACGGTCCATTGTTCCCCGTAACAGGATGTATCCATAAAAATGGCTAAATCCCATGTATTAGTTACGATTTTAATAGGTCCTAAATTCTCATAATATATTCCAGATTTTTGTCGTATTTGATTGTCTTGGAAATGTAATTGTGCCATTGCCAATTGTATTCCCAAAAGTAACCATATCATACTGTAATACAATAAAGTATATCGTATATAAAATTTCCGAAAATCTACACATACCCGTAATTTCTGTTTACCGTCATCGCCTATTTTCTTTTTCACTCTTACTAACGGAAAATTAAATGGTGACACGGAATTTCGGATAATATTGTCTTGTTTCATTTTCGTTATATTTTGTTCTTCGATTTCGGCTTGATATGCCCACGGAATACAATACGGTCGTATATTTATCGGTTTTGTAATACGCGGCGTATTAATTCTATGCGTGACGACGTCTGTTGCCGTCAAACTGTCCCCCTCCAAATAGAATATGTCGGAGTACTCATTACATATACTAATAATATTCTTTTTTTCTTCCGCGTTTAAATGTTCGGTTTTAATCGTTTCATTTAATAATCGTAGCCTACCGGGTTGCCCTTTGCTCTCTGTTAGCTTATTACTCGGCTGATTAATTACAAATAGCTTATCTGTATACGGTTCCCATTTAAAATGGCTCGTGGTCAATTCGTCGATAATAAACGGTTGTTCCGATATATTAATTATATTACTTATAACTTTATTATTTTTAACGGGGCTTAAACTATTTGCTATTATCACGTCTTCGTTTATTTCGTGTTTTTTAATCGCTATTAAGTCGGAGCTAATTAATTCATCCGCTTCTATTCGTAATACACAATTACTACGCGCAGGTATGATTATCGGTTCGACTTTGTTCTGCGCGAACGACTCAGGTATAATTAGCAAGGCTGGGCAAGTTAATGATTTTTTTTAACTTAGTTAAGTTAAATTAATATGCATCAATAAGAAAAAGTTAAAAGTTAAAAGTTAATAAAATTTTTGGTTAACTCAGTTAAGTTAAAAGTTGATTCATATATTTTTTTAACTTTTTAATAAGTTAAAAGTTAAAAAAAAGTTATTTTTTATATATTAGCATTAGGTTAGGTTTATTTATAATTTAATTATTTATAAAATAACGTTACTTAGATTTTATTAAAAATAACTCGTTATTTATTAAGTTAATATCAATAAACATCAATTAAGTTAAAAATTAAGTTAATGAAAATTAAATTCAAAAAAGTTAAGTTAAAAAGTTAAAATTAACTTAACTTTTAACTTAACTTTAACTTTTTAACTCGTTTATGCCCAGGCTTGATAATTAGAACGTCCTTGTCCATGTCAATGATTGCTTTGTTGGCTTTAAGAAAAGCTATGCCTAATATGCCTGTCTCAGGTATTAGAAAATCATCACAGACTATGTCGAATTTTACTTGAAAAGTTTTATCTTTAATAAATATTTCTATCGCGACGGTTCCTATTGTTCGTATTGTCTCCGCGCTTATTCCTTTAATATTACGTTTTTCCGTTTCGTTAACAATTACGTAGTTTTTAAGTGCCGATAATTTTATTATATTCATGTCCGCGCCGCTATCGATTAAAAATTTATGTTCATCTCCTACGAAATCGATTGACCTACATAAAATATGCTCCGCATGAATTGGTGTAATTACGCGTACATTATTTTTGATATCACCTACTGTTCGGTTATCTGACCCCGAGCTTTCGCTTGAACTACCGGATGACTCTCCCTCGGTTAGTTTTTTAAGCTTCCTACACTCGTTTGTCTCATGATTATTTTTTTTACAAAATTTACAATATTTTACCTGACCTGTATATTCTTTCTTAACATCGGTCTTTTTTGTAATATTTTGTTCGGGTGTTCTACATTCATTCGCGTAATGACCCATTTTATCGCAACGGAAACATTTAATCTTACTTTTATCAATTTTTTCTCCTGTTTTATTAGATTCTCTTTTGAAATGATTTTTATTATTACTTTCGTGTACTCTGGAGGCTTCCCCTCCTATACCGAAAGTTTTTTCTTGTTCAATACCTATTAATATGGCCTCTTCAAAACTAGTAATATTACGCGCTAGTAGAATTATTTGAATGGCCTGTGACACGCCGGAAATAAAAACGCTGAGCGCATGCGACTGTACCGTTTGCGCGATTATTTTTGCTTCATTGTTAGTCTTTCCTACAGTTAATGCGTGTGTTAATTCATGATAGGTTTTTTCTATACGTTGTGCGAAATCTTTTACCATTTCCTTTTGACCCTGTCTCATTGAACTTAATTGTGCTTGTAAGTACTGCACAGAGTGTGATGTCCCAAATATAGTCCTAAGATGTGCCTTAAGTTCCTCCCAAGATGTAATTTCCCTGTATCTAACCGCGTCAAAAGCTTTACCTTTTAACTGAGTAAGTACAGCGTCTAAAATATCAGATTTAATTGCATCGGGAATTTTTGAAAATACGAAATCGCATCTGGCAATGAATGATGCTAGATCAGTTTCATTTCCGTCTGTAAATTCCGGAATAAATCTCAAGGCTGTAATAAAATCTAATTGACTTGCCATATTCGTTGTCTCCCCTCTAAATGTTCGGTTAAGGTCTATTAAATCTCTCGTCGACTCGTCGGTACTTTCGGTACTCAACGTATCGGTTAAACCAGAATCTACTGATACCGGTGCTATTAAGGCTGGGTCCGTTTCACTTGAACCCTTACTCCTCAAATACATTTACTGAGTATAACCCTCAATCTTTTCCTACAGATTTGACAGTATAAGATAATAAAAATAACTTACACTTTGCTCATCTCTGCTTCGGAAGGTGAAAATTTGCGCTCCTGTATACGCTCTGCTGGCGAGGTTGCGCTGCTCCGTGAACTTGGTTCCTTGAGCTGCCTTGCTGGCTTGAAAAAACCGCGTCCTTGAACTGTCCTGTTCTGACTGCTGATCCTACTTGATAACTCGTGCTGTCCCGTAGAACGTGGTTCGTCGGTGGGTCTCAAGTTACTTAAAATTTTTGTATAATTTTGTTCCACTTGATTGAAATGACCCCACACCTGACACCAAATTCGTGTAGTGATCGCTGTGCAGGACACTGCGACTTTGTACAAATTAATTATTTAAACGACGTAGCACGTTCTGTGGTTGAGCTTGAGTTGTGGTGAGAAAGGTAGGTGTTGAAAATTAAAACACTTGTTGTTTTAATTGAAATAAAGTAAATGTTTATTAAGTTAAACAACATAAATCATTAAATAATAATATAAAACAAAAGTAAAATAGCTTGCTGCTATGTAAAAGTTACAAGTACTGGGAATGACCGTAAACTCGCGGCGATGTGGCTGTGACAAAGTCCACGACGAGCAATAGTCTTACATTGGAGTTAACTACCTTCTAATTACTTCTAAATACTCTACTCGTATTTATATGAGTTCTCAATGACGTACAGGGGACTAGTAGTCTATTTTAGAGTGATATGATGATTTACATAATCATCATTAAATAATTATATAACCATTATATAATGATATCATCATAATAATATCCTATAATTATATAATTATTACTTAATCGACAGAAAAACTATGTTTTTCTGATCTCTGGCCTATTGCTTATAATGCAGGTGTATTAATACATATTTCCCATAGTTTAATAATCTATCCCAATTAAATACTATAATGTAATCTAATATAGTATAACACCATGCAGGTGCATTGGGTTTACTACATTATGATAAATTAAAATATACTCATCGAATGTAGGTACTTAATAATTAATAATTGGATTATAAACCGGCATGCGGACCAAGACTATATAAGTTTAGTATCCGTCACGTTTCACACCCACAATATGATCTTTTTAAATTTTTTCTTCGTGTTATTTTTTTTTCATGTTACACGAGGATCACTGCAGTATACAGTGAAAACATGTTTTCACAATAATCCTTGGCCCCCGTGCGGTATCGTTTATTGTATAACTTAAATACTATACAGATAATAAACGAGAGACATTCCTTCCCCCCATACCCTTCCAATCTACGTCTTTATAATGTGTTAAAGGCGAGGCATATTATGTCTCACTCTACTAACCCTCACAATACAACCGACGTGAATAGAAAAAAAAAAATAAGAACTGGCGCCGTCTTCTCGTGCCCACCGTAGTGGCCACTCTAGATTTCTCGTACCTCGCCTCTATATTGTAATAAGCCAACGTATTAAGCCCGCTGCTTTGGAGTTTGATAAGTCCTCACACTAAACATAAGTGGTGATCGGTTACATAATTTTTAAATTTATAAACGTAAATAAAGACACCCATAATAATATGGAAGTTCTAACGCAAACAAAATATGTACACCCATAAACGTTATAATTAGGGTTGAGTACTTCTAGTACTTAAAAATCTAAAAATATGCGTGCACTTATGCACTTAAAAATGAAGAAATATGCGCTTAAAATATGCTCTAAAAAAAATTATTTTATTTTATTATTTTGTCTAATTATTATATTTATATTGAGAAACTCTAAATCCCGAATCATAACTTTTTAAACGAAAAGCCATCATCCATTTCACAAATGAAAACACAAATAATGATGATGATAATTTAATTGTAACTGATATGGATTATGAAGATTTTTCTTTAGATTGGGAAACTCATCTATCTGTTACAGGTAACTAAAAAAAAAAATTAATTGTTTATTATATCATATTTTAACCAAATTCAACTATAAACTATATTTATATGTTTTTATTCGTGTTAAGATAAATTATATGAGCATTTTTTTTTTTCATAATCTGAATGCGAACACTCTTTTATCCGTGATGAAAAAGGTATACATGCCCAAGAGAATTGTTTGATTTGTGTTTTTAATTTACTTCATTCGCTTAATTTACATATGCCCACTTATTCTAATTTATACGCCGCCATGGAATATGTACTAACCTTATCGGTAACTCAGGTTAATTGTGAACGAGTATTTAGTAAATTAAAAATTATCAAAAATCGTCTACGCGCTTCATTATCTAATGACCGCTTAGATGCTTTTTTATTAATGTCGGTAGAAAAAGAAATATTAAATGATTTAAAGTTTGAAGATATTTTGGATATTATTAAAAAAACTCATCTCATACTTTATCTAAATAACTATCGTTCACATAATTACATAAATATATAACTATAAAATTTAATTTGTATTTTGTCATACTGTTACTTGGTATTACTGATTTATACCTATGTATTGATATATTTTACATTTTCTTTGTAATCAACATCGAAAGAGTTCCTAAATCCTAATTCTTATAAAATGTTGGTAAAGGTAGAAAAATTATTGAGAAAAATCAAATATTTTGTTAGTTCAAGTTGGGCCGTTAAATATAGGAAAATGGGCCGGTTGCATACAGAGAATAGTGGGCCGAAACCCTGCCAGTCCGGCCCTGTTGACAATTGTATATTATTTTATTGTTAAATTGAAGAACATAGTACGAATATAGTATAATAATATAATTTAAATTCCCCATTTATTAGAAATACAATTTTAACTCATCTTTAAGCATAATATTGACATAATATATTCTATATCTATACTGACCATACTAAACCTACATATTATATGGACAATGTGAACGGCGAATAAAAACATATAATTCATAATAGGTATTATTGACCTTTTATTTGAACATATTATGCAAACTTTAAAAAAATGATAAAATATTTTTGGAATAAAAAAAAAAATCTGGTTCCTAAAACTCATAAGTTAATTACAACATATTTTTTCATTAATTTTGAATCTTTTTCCTTCACTAGCTTTAGTTGTTTTAAACGGCTAATTATTTCAAAATATTTTAATTTACTAAGAAAAGTATTACATTTTTTCAGTTCAATAATTGTAATATGTTGTTATAATTTCTTATGGACGAATGAACGATAAATGAGCTCTGTCAACAAATGAACAAAACTCATTTCAGTAAATTGCACAACGAAACAAATAAGGTTTTTATCATTAGTTTCATAACATAGCCAATATAGGTAAATTCACTTAAATAATAAAACTTAAGACCTAACTAAACTACTTATAAGTATAATACATGACATATGTCATTGACTGTTAGCCTTAGTTGGTAACTATATGGCTATTATAGATAATATCCCTATCCTATATTACCCGAGAAAAACAAATTCAAATGTTAAATTGCTAAACAATAACGTCGTAACTTGTGTATAATTATAATAGTTTTTTTTTTTAATTTACGAGATTACTTTATATTTATATAATATAAATTATAATATACAATATACGGTGCACATTTATTTTATATATTACTTATAATATTTCATGATATTGTCGATTTCGCGACGCGAGAGTAATCGGAGCGGCTGATAACTTTCGCCGACCGCGGACGGTTCCTCGTCGCTCATAACGCGAAATCGCCAATATAGGTACTTATAATTTTTAGAATGTAGCTATACAACTGATATGATCTAATATGTAAGTATTATTCTTACCAATATTAAATATCGTATATTATATTGAGAGATAAAGTCGTTTTAAGTATGCCGTACGCATAGGCGTGCGCAGACCTGAATTTCGGGGGGTGCCTACAATTTTTTCGGGCCCTTTTCTTAATTTGGGCCCTCTCTTAACAAGACATATACATATTTTAATAAATTATAATGCACAAATAAATATTACTAGTTTTGATATTCAAATATGAAATAACTATAATGATTTACGACGCAACACTCAACACTGTAGTTGAGTAATTTTATTTATAATTAAGTAGTAATGGACAATGATAGAAAATTACCAATCCCAATTCGGTGATTCGTGTAATCACACACTTATAGCGCCACTAGTCAAACTTTAAAAAAAAAAATTATAATATTTTTTTTGCAAATTTCTAGAAATATTAAAAAAAAGGTAATTATTTTGAGGGCCTCTTATTAATTGAATCTTGGTCGAATCTAAATCCGGCCCTGTATTCAGGTTTTTTTTATGTTTTAAATACATTTTATATTTAGTGGATTATTTAAATTATTTGGATAATTATTTATTCATTTATTTTATTAAGTACGTAGGTAACTCACTTTTCAATTCAATAAAAATAAATAATAAATAATTTATAACAATTAATGGCAAAAAGAAATAACAATAAACATATTTTAGTTTTTTTTTATATCTAGGATTTAAATTTAATGGTATCTATAGGACATTACTATCATTACTATTTACTATAATACTATAACTATAAAATTGATATACTTAATATTTGTTTTGGGTAGAATGAATTTGTCTAAAGAACCTCGAATTTTCTTCAGTTCCAAATCGTTTTTAATTTTTACTTTACGTTTTTGGCAACCGCTTTTAGGTGGCATGATTTTAATTAAAAAAAAATAAAATAATACAACAACGTTGGTTGAGTACCTAATCAGTGAACACTGGAGTACTGTAATATTGTTGTAGAATAACTCGTAAATAATATTTATTTTAGTTAACAGTCAAATCATAATATTTCAATATTATAACAATTAATAGTAGATATCAGTTTGTTATGCTTACTTTCGATTTTACAAAATGTAAAAATAACTGCATAACCCCTGTCCCGTATAATGGTTTCTAATAGTATCACGGAAATCAGTGGTATTACTAGTTCCAAGTTATATATAATATTTCATTAAATAGCTGCAACTAAAATCTATTTTTAGATAATTGCATTATTTATTTATTATTTTTACTTTAGTAGTCAATAACATCTAGCAGCTGGCTATTGTAATCATAACAAGTTTTTCCATGCAAATTTAAAATATTTTACGTTGTAATATTTTTTTATCCCTAAACATAATTTTTTTTTTATCACATATTTTAGAAAAAATAACATTTTTATTCTAGTAAAATTAGTTAAAATACGGACCCATACATATATACTATAGGACTTAAATTGTAGGGCCCCAATTATATGTGGGGGGTGCCCAGGCACACCATGACGTACTACTGAAAATATTTAAACAATTTTAATTTTGATTTAACATTTTATACAAAAATAAAACATATTATTATGGGAAATTTGGAAAGTAAATCGTAATGATAATAATATAAATAAAAATATAGTCTTTACAATGTATCAAATTACTGGTACTTTTCGTTTATCCCGACTACGACAAGTCACAATTTCATTATCCCGACTACCTCCTCAAAGTCACGATCAACATGAATTTGTCATTTATGTATCTAATATAATGTATATTATAGTGTAACTTATTATCACATAATTGCTACTACCTTTCTTTATATGACATAATTTTTAAAAATGGATTTTAAATTTATAACTAACTTAATAAACAACTAATAACTAACTTCGAGGAGGAAAATGTTCAGCCATTCAATTTAAAACACTTTTAAGTGGATTATTGTGCTTTTTGACACCACATGAATTTAACCAAATAACCGTTTGAGAATTAGATGCCAGCGTTGCCACTCGCAAACTAAAATTTCCCTCGATTTGCTATGCAACATCATTTAAGGTAGGTCACAGGTACAAATTAATCAATCCATGGTCACTGGGTTAAAAAACAATGCCCATAATTTTGTCAATAACTGTTAGTAATTATTTAAATAATAGTTATTTGGTTAGATAGTTGCGATTGACTGAAGACAGTGGATGTATATGTAGTCTAGAAACAGAATTAGACCAGTGGTAGTCATTAGCGGCATTGGCCGGTAGCAGGGATAACCGAAAAGTACCAAATTCCTATATATGCTAAGAGTCAAAAAGTCATATATCTATTTAATGTGTAAGTATTATCTTTTCTTAGGCATTTTATGAAAAGTCTGGTGCCACCGAAGCAGTGGATGATGGTAACAACAATAAATTAATTGTTGCTATAACATCTGATCGTGGTCTTTGTGGCGCAGTCCACACAAACATTGCAAAAACCATTCGTAACGAATTGGGTGCAGAAGCTGTTGAGTCTCCTCTATCAAAAGTATTCTGTGTGGGTGACAAGTCTCGTGCACTTTTGCAGAGGTATTACGATAGAATCAAATAATTAAAATTTAATATTAATCTGCTTTATTTGTGTATTACTATTTGTACACATTATTGATTTTAGTCATACAATTATTTCTCACTTGACTTAATGTAGAATTACATTTATAAATCATAAGTCATATGATTTTTAGCATTTGGTATAAAAATAAATTATGTTGATAGAGCTGACGAAAATTTAGTTCTTTATACATTTTTAATTTTCATCTATTAAATACTATTTAATTAAAATTTACCCCTCTATAGTAACATTTTTATTATTACTAAAAAAAAAAAAAATGAATTAACATTAAATGTTTAAAATTATTTTAGTAATTTAACTGTTAGTAGGTATTAGTATTGATGTGTATAAACATTATTTGATTTGTAATTTTTTTCAGTAAAATAAATTCAAACGATAGGTTGGTTATTATTAAAATTAAATCCAGTTAAGCGTATTTAAATCATTAGTATTATTTTATACTTAAATATTTTGTATTTTTAATCCTAGATTACACGCGTTAAAAATATCCACGAGATTCTACGCACTTGGTCTTTTTCAACTCGATAAATTGAAATAATCATTATTATATTGCTTTTAAATAAATAAAAATTTTCAAATGTTTCTATTGATACTTAATTTAAACAAATTCAACTTTCATATAAAATATAAATATATCAAATATATATAAGGTTATATTGTAGTATACCACTCACAGTTTTTTCAATAAATAATGAACTTTGAACCCTTCTATAGTACAGGCATCAAATTTTATACAATTGAGAGTTGTATCTAATTTTAGTTTATCACCTAATTAGAAGGTACCTAGGTTGTGTTAGATTAATATTTCATATTTTTGAAGCAATGAACAAAATTATAAAAGCCCGGTCTTTTTGACTTGTAGCGTGTGTTCTAGGGTTAAGATAAACGAAAATTCATTAAAATAATAGTTTAATACCTCAATTTTGTTTTTATTCATATTATTTTATAAAAAAAAATTGGCTTGCTATATTTAATATATTTACCTAACCTTTTAATTAATATATTTTGTTGAATTCAGTTTATGAAACATGTAATTATTGAACCATCAATTACTCAAATAAATGCATTTTTTACTCACGGATCTGTACTAGTGCAACATTTTATGTAGGTATAATAAATTTATTGCTAAAAATTGTTATTAACGTAGAACTTTATTTGAATTATATTTTTTTTATTTATTTAATTACAACTTGATTGATGAATTTTGATTGTAAAATAAACTTTAAAACTAAAAAGTATTTTAAATTTAAATTTTATAGAATATGACTTGAAATAATTTTACTAATCAAAAAGTGATATTAAAAATAATGATGCACAGAATACACGAATTGTATAAATTATAAGTTAAACTAAAGGTTTAACTGTCTAGATAATGTCATGTATTATCTGATAAAAAAATTGCCTTTTTTAATCGTTATTTTAAATTTAGAAAATTATTTAATACATGATTAATGTAAACAGACTGTATGCTCAAAATATTGCTGTGGTGGCTAATGAAGTTGGCCGCAAACCACCCACATTTTTGGACGCATCCAAAGTGGCCAATGAATTGATCCAGTTGGATTTCAACAGTGGAAAAATTGTTTACAACCGATTCAAGTATATTATCTTAAAAATTATTTAATTACCTTTATTACTGATGTCAATAACAAATTATATTTTTAATTGTAAATCATTTGTTTAAAGAACTGTTGTGTCTTATCAAACCGAAGAAGTACCATTGTTGAGCGCTAAAACAATGTTAGCTGCACCAAAGTTACAGTTGTATGACAGTATTGATCAAGGTGTTATGGAATCATACCAAGAATTTACAGTTGCTGCTTTATTATACTACACAATGAAAGAGTCTGCTTGCAGTGAACAATCATCAAGAATGACAGCTATGGACAATGCCAGCAAGAACGCAGGTAACTTAAATTCTATTACTGATGTATTATTTAATATAATATTTTTTCAAATTTAAAAAATACTCATTGTCAATGCATTTTATTTAGCTGAAATGATTGGCAAGCTGACTTTGACATTCAACCGAACCAGACAGGCTGTGATCACCAGAGAATTGATTGAAATTATTTCTGGAGCAGCGGCATTAGAATAATTGTTTTTTATTAATATCAAAATAATATAGAGTTGGAAGACAACAATAAAATAAATGGAATCCCATACATTTGAATAAAAAACAATAATTTAAACAATAAAAACAGTTGTATTAATCGATTAGAAATGGTCGTGTAAATTATTTTAAAAACCATTATCTAGTGATATTAGTTGTACAGAACCTAAGTCAATACTAAAGGCTTGATTTTGTAGGTGAAGAAAAAAACAAAATAGCAGTACCAAGTATTTTAAACATTTAATTATATAAGATGACCCGACACGGCGTTGCCCGTGTGTTACTTTCTTTTTTTGCATTTTCGTATACCGTGTGAGTTTTTAATTTAATCGTATTGATAGTGCTAATATTACGTCGAATTCACAATTTAATTTTGTGTGTGTATGCGTATGTTTTGCTATAAACATAGCACTTGTAAATTCATTGATAACATATAATATATTTATAGGCCGTGAATATTATTATACCTATTTTTATATTATTATTGAAGCACCTCCTTATATAATACTACATTGGTTGTTCTTCCACTTGGGACAAAAATGACTAAATGTAAATGTATCACCATTTAAATCAGGTTGTTACAGCAACTATTTATAAACAAAAATTCCATCGTAAATTTTAGCTGTCCCACCCGGCGTTGCCCGCGCAAAAGTCACCTCAGGTGAAAACCGAGAATTTTTTTATATTATATTAATAATAATAATAGCTGACCCGGCAGACTTCGTATTGCTTACTTCATGTTTTGCACTTCGTTGCCCGTTAAAAATGCCAATTCCTTATGACTCAGACTTTGTTCAATACGTTATTTAATATTCGATGGATGATGTTCAAGATTTATCTTAAGTTTTCTGTTGCCCGGAATAAAAATTCTGATTCGCAGCAGTATATTATCAGGTAGGCAATCTACCTGCGGTAGATCGCGGACCTAGTGGTATTTGTACGTAAGTGTATGATTTAACTCTAATAAAGTATCAAAGTTATACTAAGTTTGACATAATACGGTAGATTAATATAATCAATTAATACATAATCCTAACCTAGGTTTTGATTCTCAAAAATCTTGAATAACCCGGCTTTGCCCTTGTACATTTTTTTGTGTTACCTACTATAACTTTTATTTTATCAGTTATTATATTTATTACAGTCTGCTTTTAGATGTTATGTTGATCCTTGGTTGCCCATGTATTGTAATATTGTAATTTGTCGGCAAAAAATATTTAAAATGATGGTGTTATAAAAACCAAAAAAAAAAATATATTTCTATTGAAATATTTTATTCATCTTAATAACTCTTTATAAACAGTATTTTTGGTACTGCCTTTTGGGGCTAAAATAACCAAACTACTGGCAGAGCTTACTCTAGAACATGTGATATAGAACTGTCCATGTGAAAAACATTCTTCTCTCAAGTCAATCCCTGTCATGCTCAATGATTGTCCTTGAGACTTATTAATAGTTATAACAAAGCAAACTTTGAGGGGGAATTGTATTCCTTTTAATTCAAAGGGATAATTAGTTGGCATTTTTTAATTCTCGGGATTAAAACTATATCTCTTCTAGCGCTCCCAGTGATAACTATAGCGTTTATTACATTTTTGTGCAGAGCTTTAACTTGCAATCTTGGTTACTTTCTGATCCAAATTTTTTATACAGTTCATCATTGAGGTACACCTCAATAAATACCAACAATAATTGTCCTGCTGCCACCAGCTCACATTCGACAACCATATTAATTAGTTTTTATTAATTTGTAAGAATTTAAACAATTTTAGATAAGAATTAAAAATAACCGTACATAAACTGGGGTGCGCATATGAAGACGCATTAATAATTAATATTCGAAAATAATAAGTAAAACACCTTGTCCTCGTGTATGCGTAAATGCGTAGAGTATTTTACGACTTCATGTTATCATGTTTTTATAACATAATTAGCTGTAATAATAAAGTGATAAATGTGTTAACACATAAATCAAGTTGTTATAGCAACCATTTATAAACAAAAATTAAAAACAAAATTTCCATCGTAAATCTCAAAATCCCCGTTTGAGCAACCCTTTAAAATGTGGATTTCGAAAAATCCTTTCTTAGTGCGCCCTTACACTGCTCAAGGAACCTCTGTACAAAATTTCAAGTCTCTAGACCCAGCGGTTTGGTCTGGGCGTTGATGAGTGAATAGGGGCCGTCTCCTATATGTATATAGATTATTAGTTATTGTAAGTCATTTAAACTATAGAACAAAAGAAAACAATATAGTACAAACATTTTCTTACGATTTATTATATTACATCTTGGTCATTAATTCTTACGGACAAGATAATAAAAATAAAGTTACAAATAAACCGTTTAAATGAATAATAATGACCGTAAAGTGTAACACAGATCGCACTTTTAGACGTTATGTGGAATGCGCGTTTGGAATTCTAGCGAACAAGTGGAGAGTTTTTCATACGCCTATTTTAGTTGAACCTGAGTTTG
Source organism: Aphis gossypii (assembly GCF_020184175.1). Taxonomy (NCBI): domain Eukaryota; kingdom Metazoa; phylum Arthropoda; class Insecta; order Hemiptera; family Aphididae; genus Aphis; species Aphis gossypii. The sequence continues at coordinate 38,865 of NW_026083260.1, forward strand.
CTACATTGATAGTAAAATCAGCATGTGTTATTCATAATTTTGTTCGTCGTCGAGATGGTGTAGAATATGAAGATACACTTCACTGTCCATTTGAATCTATAAATTCTGAAACTAACCTTGCTAGAGGATCAACAGTTGGTGCAAGAGCTGTCCGAGATTACTTCGCTACATACTTTGATAGCCCAGAAGGAAAATTAGATTGGCAGTACAATGTAGTACATTAATACCTAAAATAATACCTATATTCTTTATACTTATTGTACTTTTATCTATGTACTTATTTTCAATTTTAAAAACTAAGAGTTTAACTTACAGTTTTCTTTTTAAATTTTAAATGAACTGTATTTTAATAAAGATGTCGAAAAAGCAAAAGTATGTATTTATTTTAACCGTTTTATTTTTTGCAGGTTATATATATTATATTGTTATTATATTACCTACATATTACTTCCTACACATTTGTTTTATATTAACCATAGCAGATGTAAAGACATGTTTTAATATACACTAAAATATTATATTTGTTATTATAAATTATGAATCTATGCATATGCAATTACAGATTTGAATTAAATAATTAATATAATATAAGTTAGGATTAGGATATTCATGCAATTAAAATTATTGTTATACTTAATATGTATTTATGCACTAAAAAATTACCAAATATGCAATCGCATAGGCGTGTCTACGGTGGCAGCCTAGGGTGCCTGGGCTGCCCCTGCAATTTTCGAAAGACAAGTCAACTGAGTTTTAAATCTAGTGGCTTACAACTTTTATTTAGAAAAAAAAGTCATGCATTGTTTATTTTATTATATTAATAATTTATGCATTGTCGAATTGATGTCTTCATTCATTTATGATTCGTATCGAAAATCGCGATAATAAAATATGGGTATCTGCCATCTAATAATTTAATTTAATAATACAAATACAATTTATGGGAAATATGAGTTATTTTTATTACTATTAAAGGAGAATAATTACTGTAGATATGGCACTGAGTAGTGGTGACGACCCTACCCGTTTTCGGAATAACCTGATCAGACGACGGTACGGTTCGCATAATCGCATCTATTATTAGATATTTCATGAACTCACTAATCACTGTAGTCACAATTCTCGAACACACGAACCGAATAAACATGATCGTTGAATTGTAATCACTAGATAGTAGACATTCAATCGTAATTGTTCTCGTTTTTTCGCTATTGACATTTTTGCTGTATTTAAGACTTAAGTCCCGAGAGGATGGATATTTTTAAAAGGAAAAAAGGAGGAGCTGCTAGAGAACAAGATCGTAAAAAAGTTAAACTGAATAAAATTGCTAAATCTTGTCAAAATATAAAAAACTTTTTTAAATTAAATAATGAACATGAAGATCATCCCGACGATCCTGCTTCATGCACGGTAAATATTAGTGTTTATTTTATTAGATAGCCGATAGGTATTTGATATTTTATCTTTTTAAATCAAAAAATCACAGTATTATTAATTGTACCTTCAGAATGAAAAAAACAGCGAAAATTTAATTAGTAATATATCAGAAGCTGAACCAGATGTAAGTTAATCATTACTTACCCATACCTATTATTTATTATTTGGTAATTTTTTTTTTTACTTTATGTTTTTAGCAAAATTACATCCAAAATCAAACAAAAGAAGTCGCTAATGATGTCACAGGTAAATATATATAAATAATTATATAACAATTTATTAGGTATCTATTTCAAATATAAATTAAATAGTTTTTGGGAACATTTGAATTCTATATATCCTATATTTCCATATAAATGCAGTTAGTAATAAGTACAATATTTATTTTACTTTATTATTGATTGTTATTTATTTTTAATAATAGAATTTATAAAGTAATAGTATTGTACAAAAACTTCATTTTTAAAATACTTATTAGTCTTACTAAATTTATAATTTACATTAGACTATAATATTATTTTTCTGGTAAGTATTTTTGATGAAAATATATGTATTTTTGTAATGAGAAAATAACATGTTACTTTTCTATCAGAAAAATAAAGTAATTTCATTGCAATTTTATTTGAGTAACGAGTAAAGTAACGTTACTACTTTTTAAAAGTACTTACCCAACACTGCAGATAATATATACTACGTTTTATTATTTTACCTCATTAAAATAAATATTTTAAACAGTATTCTATAGTGTACACATTTCTATAGACATTTTAAATTTGTTTCAGAGCTTAATACTACTATCAATGATCCAACAGTTAAGTTACCAACCAATCGTCTTGAATTTTATCAAAGAATTAATCAAGGTCCATATCGTCCAATTTTAAAGCTTTATCCGAAAACATTACAAGGAAAGAAACAGCGTTCGTTTCAAAAATCGTGGTATGAATTGTACAGTTGGTTAGAATATAGTCCATTGGTTGATGCAATATTTTGCTTTTCGTGTCGTTGTTTTAATGGAAATGAATTAAATATTGGTCAGACAGAAAAAGTTTTTACTAAAACCGGATTTAATAGTTGGTACAGGGCTTCTGAAAGATTAAAATCTCATCAAATGTCAAAATATCACATAAACAGTCAAACTGCTATGAATAATTTTTGTAATAATAAATCTATCGACGAAGTAATTGACAGTAATATAACTTTGCAGCTAAGTAAAAGGGAAGCAGAACGATTAAATAACAGGGAAGTGATGAAACGTTTAATTGATATTGTGATTTGTCTTGCTAAATGTGGTAAGCCTTTTCGTGGCCATGATGAATCGCACACCAGTTATCAAAAAGGTATGTTCTTAGAATTGATTCAAATCCTATACAAATATGATACTGTTTTAAAAACTCATATTGATAGTGGTCCTAAGAATGCTATGTATACAAGCAATATAATTCAAAATGACATTATAAATTCTATACATAATGTAATCAATCAAGAATTAAAATTAAAATTACAAAACACTCATATTGCAGTTATGGCAGATGAGACCAGTGACATAGGTCACCACGAGCAACTTTCTGTAGTTTTTCGCTATTTTGATATCAAAACCAACCGCCCAATAGAAACATTTATTACTTTAATACGTATGTTGTCTGTAGATGCAGAATCAATTTTTAATGCACTTAACGATGTAATTACTTGTCAATTTAAGTTAAATTGGAAGAATATAGTTGCAGTTTGTTTTGATGGAGCAGCAACTATGGCAGGTAATATTAACGGCGTTCAAGCCAAATGCAAGAATAAAAATAAAAATATTTTACATGTGCACTGTTATGCACATTGCTTAAATTTAACTTTGATGGATGCTGTATGTGCTAATGCAAAGTATAGTGAAGTAAATAAATGTGTCTTTGATTTTCTTGGGACTGTACAATTTATTTATTCTTTTATTGAAGGGAGTCCAATACGACACGCAGTATTTGAAAGATTTGCTAAATTAGAAGGTGCTAAAGTACAAACATTGAAATCAATGTCTCAAACTAGGTGGGCTTGTCGTGCTGAGGCAATAAATGCAGTTAAGAACAATTACAAAGCTCTAATAAGTACGTTAAAAGAAATAAATTCCAAATGTTTCATACCTGAAGCAAGAGCTAAATGCCGTGGACTTCTACAACAACTTAATACCTTTGAGTTTATTTATTGTTTAAATTTAATGCAACCAATTTTACAATTAATACTAAAAGTAAGTTCATCTTTACAAGCTTCTAACTTGGAACTTTTTTCTGCTGTTTCACTTGTACATGCTTTAAGATCTTCACTAACCTCATTAAGAAATTCACCTCAAGAAATTCAGTCTATATTTATTAATACAGAACAAATGTGTAAAGAAAATAATATTGAAATACCAACTGTAAAAAATAGAAAAGTTTCAAAAAAAAGAGATGATTTACAATGTTCTACATCACAGCATATTTTTCTTACAAAGAGTGATGAAATGAAAGTAACTGTTGTTTTTCCATTATTAGATGTGTTATTATCTGGAATCAATGATAGATTTAAACAAGAAACATCAGATTTGATAACTGTGATTGGACAATTAATTAATTTAGAGTTGAATTGTAATTCACCTTATGTATACATACTAAACAATTTACTAAATATTCAAACACAAGATCTTTTTGTAGAAATCAAGCTTTTAAAAAGTATTGAGGACACACCTAAAGGAACATCATCTGATTACATATATAAGTGGCTTGATTGGTTAGCAATAGAAGGAAGATCAGATACTTTTAAGACATTTTATAGTTGCCTAACATATTTTGTGGTTATACCAGTGACCAGTTGTGGATGCGAAAGAAGTTTTTCAAAAATGTCAATTGTAAAAACCAAATTAAGAAGCACAATGACGCAAGAAAGGCTTAATGCTTTATTATTTTTATTTATTGAACAAGAGTATGTAAGTAATATCAATGTTGAAAGTGTGATTGATGATTTTAAAAATGTTCCTTCAAAAAGAAGACTTATTCTTTGATATAGGTATGCGTGTTAGGTATATTATTATTAATTTTATAAAATATAAATATGTGTTGTTCAATGTTCTTATTGTTATTAAACTCATCAAGTATATACTTCTTATTTAAAAATTGTTATTCTATATACTTAAACATCATATATTTTGTTTATTATCTAATTATTCTAATTTATTGTATTTTAAAGGTTATATATAGGTAATGTATAGTATAGTATACTCGTATTAATGTTTTATAAATAAAATATTAAAAGGATATATATTTATATATTTTTTATATAATATAATATATCAAGTATAATATAGGCCTGTATACAAATGGATAATATGTCTGGAGTTAAATTTAAAAGTACTTAAAATATGGTATATTATTAATTGATAATAGATAATACAGATTTTTTTAAAACTATATAAATATTAAATTGGTAGAGTTACCCCCTCCCCACCACAGAAATTTATGATGGGTATGGCCGTATGGGGCATTTTTCGATTCCTAAGTGGCGCCGGTCATTAGCTAGGCTGCCACTGCGGATGAAGTCTAGTCACGCCTATGTGCAATCGAAATATGCACAGGAAATTAACATAACCATAAAATATGCAAAATAAAAATTGAATTGCATTATAAAATTATAAAATTAATAGGCATATAACATAATTTATGTATATAAATCCATTAATTTTAGTATAATAAAATAAGTAAATACTTCATATTTCATTAATTTAAATTCAAATTTAAATTATAGCTTTTAAATTTATTAACAGTTTACAACAAATATCAAACAAAAGTTAATATATAAAACAAAAACTATTTTATCAAATAATTTTTTTTCTTGCTTTACTTGAAGCCAACTCTCTTATTTTTTTTTTTTTATAGTACAAGTCTAATGATTTTAACGTATTCCACTAATTCTGGGAGTATTACCTTCAGGCCACAGCCATATAAATTATAAGTGTTATGGTATTACCAGATATAAATAACATTATTAACTATTAATATTATTATTGATATCAAAGAAAATAGTATATAAGAAAAATGCACGAACTAAGATATCATATGTGTATATAAATATTAGTTCGTGGTGAAATGCGTCTTTTCTACCATAGTAATTTTGTATTTATTATATACCTAGTTATTTTTGTTGATAAAAAAAAATAGATTTTAAAATATAGAAAAACTATTTATTTAAATCACTGAAAAATGAGTATCGGCTTATAATTGTTTGGGCCCCTTTATTTGGGTACTTGAGAGGGCCTTGGGGCTACCGCCCCGGTTAGACCCCCCTTAATCCGGCCTTGAGAACATGAATCAAACGTGTATCCAAGTCAGCATTAAATTGAATATATTTGCAATTTCATAAACATCCAAACCCTAAATATAATTATTTAAATAATTAATTTTTCTACTCACTATAGTCATCTTTTTCTTTTTGATTAAATCCAGTCCAGTTTTCATTTATACTTTCGGCAACTGCAATCCATTCTTGTGTTTTTTTGTCTCTTTGTCTATATTCTTCACTGGATAGGTCCCAGATGCAAGGTCTATTTTGTATTTCGGCTATTAATCTCTCACAATCGATAGCCATATTATTTATATTTTTGGCCATGTTAACGGAAAGAAAGACAAAACAATAATAATTTAGTTTTACAAAATAGATGCCCTTCTCGTACCCCGATGAAAACTAATAATAATATTAATATCACCACCTATATCACTACATTACAATGATTAAAATTTTTATTTTTAGCTATGACTGTGGCAAAAAGACACGTGATATACTATAATAATTCAGTTGACATTTTATATGTTATGTACTAATATATATAAATAAATATCGTTGGTAAACCGTAATAGCACGTATCCACATTTTTATACTTTTCTCGCACCTGGTGAAATAATATATTATTATTATGTTTACAATATTTACGATTTTACAATAATACTATTTACAATAATATTGTATTAATATACCGTACTATAGTAATAATCGCCGCGAAATTCGTTAAACCAAAATACCCGTATAGCCGCTATCATTAAAAGTTAATATAAATAGACGGTTTTGCGGTTTTATGGATTGGGCGGTTTTGAAAAAAATCGTCGGCCGACCGCGAATATCGCGGCAGATTAATTCGTGGCGAATTCGTATAGCTAGCTCGGTTTAATCACATAGGTTTTCGATGAAAGCGGAATTCACCGCGAAATCCGCTCGACGAATTTCGCAGCGAATATCGCCGTGTATAGCCCCAGCCTTATGTTATTATTATGAAGTACATTATCTAAAATTATACTGAAGTCTATACAACAAATATAGGTAAGTTCAGCAGTATACGTTTGGCTTTAATATTAGACGAGTTAATCGATCTATTATGAAACTTAATGATAAGAACTAAAAGTATAATACCTATCTGCAGTATTCGTGTGTATATTTTTTGCGATAATTAATTTTTTATCGAGTTTACGTAAATAAAATAATAATATTTAAAAATGTTCATAAGTCGCTTAAAACGGAATTATCGTAAAAACCCTTTATATAAGAACTGCACCTTCATAATAATATAGTCAATATTATGGCAATATATGGGTCGATTCAATTTGATGATAAAGCTTTCTAATGAAACTACATATTCGTATAATACTAATTATTGTTAATATTGGTATACCTAATACATGTTATTTTTCTCCAAAAACGAGATACCGTTCTCTTCCACTGTCAATATTCCTCCAATAAATAAAAAAATAAAATCGTCATTCGTTATTAGAATGTTAAATTGAAAATAAAAGAATAAATCAAATATTTCAAGTATAATTATAATATAGGTAATAATACGCGCTGGATTTGGCAGTAGACTTAAAAGAAAATTAATATTATAATAAAAAAGTACTCACGTCAATAAAATTGCATTAATCAATAAATAAAATAATAATAAAAAATTAGTTAATAATAAGGAATTGGTGATAACGTAACTAGACAATATGTAAAATATAAAATAAAGTATAAAGAGAATGAATATAATAAAAAAGTACGCACATCGATATTCGATAATCAATAAATAAAATAATAAATTAGTTAATAATAAGGGGTGGCAAAATGTGATCCTAGCCATACTCTATTTTTATAATACGGACCGCAACACTGACAAAAATTTTGGAGGAAAATAGACATAATTTTTGTCAGAAATAATGTGGAGGAAAATGGACAGTGGAGGAAAACAGTATCTCGTTTTTGGAGGAAAATGGTCCCGCCCTAAGCAGTAATGCAGTAACTTGTGTATAGTTAGAAATATATATTTTTTTTAAAATTACGAGTATAATATCATTAATATCATAAATTTATTTTATGTTTTATATATTATACTTCATAACATGGGTATAGTTTTTAGGGTATAATGATAAAGCTAATATGATCAACTATTGCCGATTGTAGTTTAAGTAGGTAGTATATACGTACCAATATTAAATATCGTATATTATATCGTAAGATAAAGTATAGTTTGAAATATGCTGTAGGAAACGGGAAAATATATACAGTATAAATAAAAACAAACGTGTAATTTCGATATGAAAATGCGCTTATAACTTTATCTTAATCTACCGAGTGAGTATAAATAGATATCAGATATAGAATTATCTCACGCCACGAATCAACAACACAATATAATTATTGTAGATCAGTGTTGAGACGTTCAGTCTTCAGTGTTTATGCAGACAGCGCACTTGTGTCAGTCAAAAAAGTTTAGTTATATTGATTTTTCAATTTCAAAAATTGAAAATAATTAGGTACAGTAATACTGTCATAATATAATACTCGATGATTTATATGGAAAAATTGTGTATTTAATATTTGAAAAGTTTATAAAACTTTAACAACAAACAACACTTGAAAAAAACGGTGAAAAATATATAGCTTACAGAAACGACGAAAAAAATATGGAGCAGGAATTATTATGGAAGTTTTAGAACAAGAGAAGACTGTAGGTAAGTTCAATAATTATATTTACTTAAATATTTATATATTATATTCGTATTAAATATTGATCGATTTTCGTAGATCGCACACCAAACAAAAAAATCCGTGGGTTATTACATGTTAAAATTCCGCTGTATTGTTTAGTCAATGTAATATTATAGCATTTTAAAGGATTCTAATAATATTGATTTAATAAAATAAAATATTTTCTAGAATAATTAAAATTCTATTAGTAAATATTAAATATCTATTAATCACAACAAAAACTCTTCGTAAACTAAGCGTAAAAAATGGCCAAGTAAAAAAAAATAAATAAAAAGTGACATCATATTAGTATATTGAATTTAAGTAAACTTATTTTGTTTCAAGAATTTGTTTACTTGGCGAGGAATTATTTAGAATAGTATATAAATATTGATAATAATATTTTTTAAATAATAATAATTTATATTTTAATAGTCCTTCGCCATTTAAATATTTTGTTCATCACACTTTGTTTCTTTTAGAAATAATTAAAAGTAAAAAATAATTTAACAAATTACTATATTTCTTAAGTAGGTATCAAGAGAATATATTAACAAAATAATTTTAAGATTTGAAAGTAAATATTTTCTTAATTATTACAATAATTATAACTTAATTTCTAAACGTACGATTTTGATGATTTTTACAAAATCACGTTATACACAATATTTCTGATGTTTTGGAGTTTACTGGGAGTTAATTGATATAGTAGAAAATTAGTTAAGTCGTATAACAAATTCGTCTATATTTTACACAGTTTCAATGGACAATACCTAACTACTGTTTCGATATACTATACATATTACACGAACCGTCGTGCAGTTATTATTATTATTTATTTAATTTTATTTTTTTACTTAGCTCGCGGCACGACTCCACCGTCGTGCACTGGATATTCATAAGTATTGAAATATCCACCAGAATTAAAATATTAATATACACTGCTAATATATAACTGCTCATATTTTATTTAAAAAAAAGTATAATTTATAAATATACTGTCGGTGTGTGTACAATAGATACCTACCATTTGCTTGATTTTCTAGACTATGGCCACGAACAATAATAATAATAATAGGTAAATGTTTTCACGGATTTTTGAGTTTTTTTTTTTAAAAAATGAATACCTAATAATACAATAAATAAATAACAATAGTTATTAAGAAATAAATAATTATAATAATCATAGCTCATAGTAATATACATTTTTATTATTAGATAAGCAAGTCACCATTGTCTTTTTTGACAATTTTGAATTCAACTATAAAAATAAGACTAAATAATTAGATGGCTGTATCCGAGTTCCGTCTCATATTTATATACATATTGAATTTAAAGTTATCCTAGTTCCATACCGGGTTTTTTATAATGGATTTACTAATTTCAATCATTTATAGTTATTCTAGTTCAGCCCCTTTTGTATATCTTTATTTATTATACCGTATGTCCGTATGTATATATAATGTACGACTTAATAACGTCGACAATTGAATTTAATAATAATACAGTGAATCCTCGTCCCTCGACAACTCGAACCTCTATAAGTCGAATTTTCGATAACGTGAATTTTTTTTTTGCCTCCAACCAATTTATCGATGTTTCACCGTTTGAGGATAAATCGTTATCGTTACGCTATTTCGTTAAAATTTAAAATTCAAACGCACTTAAAATTTTTCCTATAATGATGCTTCGAGTTTTCTCTATAGATACTTGAAGGTAAACTTATGGAAAACTTAGTGTTGTATTTTTAATCCTTAGTTATAAACACAAAAAATGTTATGATTTTTCAACTTCAAATATTTCGCAAATATTCATAATTTTGACGAATTTTCGTCAAAATTTGAACTTCAAATGCTAATAAAATTGACACACCATTGTAAAATCAATACATTCATCACTTCGTTCAGAATCTAAAAATTAAATTTTATAAAGAATATTCCAACCTAAACTGATTCAATCATAAGTCATAGAATCAAATTCTAACTCTTAAATATGAGATAGGTACCGTAAAACGGGGTAACTTTGGCCCCGGGTGGTAACTTTGGCCCACCGTTGGAATTTCACATATTTTTGTATGCTGTGATAAGACATGTGACTATTATCAAAATATTTGGAAGTACTTCGATAGCTGACAACACTGTTAACCGAATATGATAACAGTTTTCGCCGTCATCACTTGCCTTGTTATCAAAAAAAATATCATTAGTCGTAACGTTTTGTCGACGCCAAAAACAGTTTGATCTAGGGCTAACTATGATCCATAAATTTTGTTATTCCTTAAAATGCTGTTCTACTAGTTATTTTAGCTTGTTTTACCGTAAAAATTGGTTTAATCTCATCTCAAGAACTTGCTGATTAACTCTGCATAGGCTAACATTAGCCCAAATAAATGAGAACGGGAATATATAAGGAAATTTGGAGGCGGTTTAAAGTTACCCCATTGCCGGGAAACATTAGCCCAATTTTTTTCATAAATGTTTTATACTTAAAAACTTAGAAAATTAAAAATTAGATTCTGCAAAAGGCTTGTCTAGACCCACACATTTATGTACATATTTATTTTTTTTTTTTCTTAAGTGAAACCTACCTAAATTTAGCCCGAAAGTTTAAAAATGCTAAAAAATGGTACAAAGTTACCCCGTTTTACGGTAGATACATTACCTAAAATTAAAATTTTTTTTTTTTATACCACAATATTAATAATTTTTCTTCCTTTAATAAATAATTCTCTGTTACTTGATACATAGATTTATATAAAACCTGGTTCTTTCATGAGTTTATTTTGTTTAATTTTTTTCTGATAAGTGAAGGTAGTCATTTTAATACCAAAATTAATATAATAAGAAAATAAACAATCAATTACACACATTTATTACATTAAACATAATATTTTTCATTAAAAAAATGATTTTTGACCTATTTAACTATTCCATAATACATGTTAAGTGGAAAATGTGGGGTCACATGGTCTCGCGTAGGTAGGTTCTTCTATAAGTTCATCACAAATCCCGCGAGTATACATTTTTATTGAAAAAATAAGAATTAATTTATTAATATTTAATTACTTTATATTAAAATAAAGTAAATTAAAAAAATTCTAAAAATACTTTAAATATAAAATATAAAAGTTTAATTAAATCTATATTTTTAGATTCTGAACGAAGTGATGAATGTATTGATTTTACAATGGTGTGTGTTTTTTTTTTAGATTCTGAACGAAGTGATGAATGTATTGATTTTACAATGATGTGTGTTTTTTTTTTTTTTTTTTTTTTTTTTATTTTTGTGTCTGTCACCACGTTTTGGAGCAGTAAAAGTGATTAAATAAACTAAAAAAATAAAAGTTTAAAAGATTTTAAAAAGTGGACCCTGTTTCGGATAGGAAAGTGAATGTAGTTTGTACTTTGGGGGGTCAAAAGTAAAAAATTTCCAATAGTTTTCAAAAGCGCCGGGAAAAACCAAAAAAAATGACGGAAAAACGGCAATTTTTACGCAAAACCAGTTTTCGACCAAATCGATTTTTTTTTATGGTTGTAATTCAAAAACTAATCACTGAAAATACTTGAAATTTTCACCAAATGTTAATGTCAGTGGTATCCGTATATAGTTAAATTTTCAAAAAATTTTGACTTTTTTTGAGTTATTTATAGACCACTGAAATTTTCGATTTTTTTGAGAAATTTTTTTTTAAGTGTCGATAAAAAATTTTTGGATGACCAAAAAGTTTTGAAAATTTAATACAAGGTTCCTTATGAGTTGTTTTTAATGTAGCTAAAAAAAATTAAAAATCGTTAGTCACAATTTTTTTTTATAAGCGTTTTTAGTTCGAATTTTTACGAAATCTGTCGAAAACGCGAAAATTTGCAAGTAATTTTGAAGTGGAAAAATCATAAAATTTTTTTCTTTTATAACTAAGTTTTGAAAATTTGGTACAAGGTTCTCCATACATTTTTCTTCAAATATCTGTAAAAAAAATTCTACCGGATTCAGACAAAAAATTTTTATGAGTGTTTGAAATTTAAATTTTTACAAAAACCGCGTTAAATAACAGTTTAGCCTCAAACGATTTTTGATATTTGTTATTATTCAAAAAGTATAAGTCGTAGATACTTGAAAATTTTACCAGTTATTAAGATTCGCGTTTTCTTTACGTGATTTAAATTTCAAAATATTTTGACTTTTTTTGAGCTATTTATAGACAACTGAAATTTTCAATTTTTCTGAAAAAATATTTTTGAAGTGTCGATAAAATTTTTTTGGACCTATCAAAATACTTGAAAATTTAATACAAAGTTCCTCATATGTTATTCTTATAGTGATTAAAAAATTATAAGAATACATAGTCACAATTTTTTTTTATTAGCATTTGAAGTTCAAATTTTGACGAAAATTCGTCAAAATTATGAATATTTGCGAAATATTTGAAGTTGAAAAATCATAAAATTTTTTGTGTTTATAACTAAGGATTAAAAATACAACACTAAGTTTTCCATAAGTTTACCTTCAAGTATCTATAGAGAAAACTCGAAGCATCATTATAGGAAAAATTTTAAGTGCGTTTGAATTTTAAATTTTAACGAAATAGCGTAACGATAACGATTTATCCTCAGACGATTTTAAATATTTGTTATTATTCAAAAAGTATAAGTCGTAGATACTTGAAAATTTTACCAGTTATTAAGATTCGCGTTTTCTTTACGTGATTTAATTTTCAAAATATTTTTTAATATAAGCTGGTTTTTTTAAACCACCTTTTTCACCAACCACTAGAAATTATATCCTAGGCTGACAAATCATCTTCGTTCAGAATCGTTTTTCGTATACAATGATAACTATCATTGGATTCAAATTTAACACTCCTATAATATATAATAATGATCCATACGGCACCTAATGTACAGCAGAGCGGTACTCACTTGCCCACTTTTTTTTTTTTTTTTTTTTTTTTTTTTGTGTCTGTGTACAGCATAACTAGTCGAAATAATGCTCCAATTTCAAACAATGGGGGTGGTTTCCGATGTAAAAGTGAATATCCTTGGTGCATTATAGAGGTAAAAAGTTAACATTTTCCAACAGTTTTCAAAAAAATCGAGAAAAACAAAAAAAAAATGACGGAAAAACGGCAATTTTTACGCAAAACCAGTTTTTGACCAAATCGATTTTTTTTTTATGGTTGTAATTCAAAAACTAATCACTGAAAATACTTGAAATTTTTACCAAATGTTAATGTCAGTGGTATCCGTATATAGTTAAATTTTCAAAAAAAAATGACTTTTTTTGAGTTATTTATAGACCACTGAAATTTTCGATTTTTTTGAGAAATTTTTTTTAAAAAGTCGATAAAAAATTTTTGGATGACCAAAAAGTTTTGAAAATTTAATACAAGGTTCCTTATGAGTTGTTTTTATTGTAGCTAAAAAAAATTAAAAATCGTTAGTCACAATTTTTTTTTATATGAGTTTATAGTTCAACTTTTTACGAAATCTGTCGAAAACGCGAAAATTTGCAAGTAATTTTGAAGTTGAAAAATCATAAAATTTTTTTCTTTTATAACTAAGTTTTGAAATTTTGGTAAAAGGTTCTAAATACATTTTTCTTCAAATATCTGTAAAAAAAACTCTACCGGATTCAGACAAAAAAATTTTATGAGTGTTTGAAATTTAAATTTTTACAAAACCACGCTAAATAACGGTTTAGGCTCAAACGATTTTTGATATTTGTTATTATTCAAAAAGTATAAGTCGTAGATACTAGAAAATTTTACCAGTTATTAAGATTAGCGTTTTATTTACTTGATTTAATTTTCAAAATATTTTGAGTTTTTTTGAGCTATTTATAGACAACTGAAATTTTCAATTTTTCTGAAAATTGTTTTTTTATGTGTCGATAAAATCTTTTTGGCCCTATCAAAATACTTGAAAAATTAATGCCAAGTTCCTCATAAGTTATTATTATAGTGATTAAAAAATTATAAGAATACCTAGGCACAATTTTTTTTTATTAGCATTTGAAGTTCAAATATTGACAAAAAGTCGTCAAAACCATGAATATTTGCAAATTATTTTGTAGGTATATTTCATAAAAATTTTTGTATAAGTAGCTAAGAGTTGAAAATTTAATACAAGGTTTTTCATAAGTTTAACTTACAATTATTATAAAAGAACTTAAATTTTGTTGTATTCAGGCCATTAAAACATAAACCACCTTTTTCACCAACCACTAGAAATTATATCCTAGGCTGACAAATCATCTTCGTTCAGAATCGTTTTTCGTATACAATGATAACTATCATTGGATTCAAATTTAACACTCCTATAATATATAATAATGATCCATACGGCACCTAATGTACAGCAGAGCGGTACTCACTTGCCCGCTTTTTTTTTGTTTCAAAACTATAAATTAAGGCTTTTAGAAGTTTATGTCTCACTTTCATAAAAGCATTAATTACATACTACAGGTATAAAAAATTTAATGTAAATTTGTATTGTTATTTTAAATATATAATAGCCTGATTTCTTTAATTTTTTTATATTTACTTAAATTATTATTATTGATGTTTATAAATTTTAAGTCTTGAGTTAATACTGCATGGTAACTGATACATAAGTTTGACTTCATGTATAAATAAATAAATAAAAAAAAATGTCTTAGTTATCAGTAGTATAGTTAATGCATCAATAAACTCAATAGCATATTAGCATGTAATTAATATATTGTATATTATAATAATATAATAGAATACATTATAATTTTATTATTTAAATAATAACTTAAAAACACAATTATGTGTTAGTACTAAAATATATGATGGTTTTTTATATTGGCAAAAAAAAAAATAACCAATATATTTACTAACAATGATAAATTGTTATAAAGTACACTAAACTTATATAATATATATATTTACGTATATACGTTTATACGTATATATATTTCTTTACATATTGGTAAAAAAAATTGTAGTTGGTTTATATACTGGTCAGTTTTAATAAATAATAATATTATACATTTATAATATATGATACATATATGTATATTACCTACTATACTAGTGATGGCAAAAGTCGTTCATTTAGGTGAATTATTTATTTATTATTACTTTAATTATTTATTTCATTTAGCATGGGACTAACCAAAAATTCCACTTTAAGCAATTTTCCATAGTACTCGTATTATTAAATAAAACGGAAAATTCCTTTTCATATCGACAAATTCTTTCGCTGCAGTATCAATAATATGTTTGTCACATACTCACATTATTAATTTATACTACTACTATTACAGTATTACTACTCAGCATAGTCAGTTATAGTATACACAACAATAATAATTCCATATTATATAACTTGCACCCATTATATTAGTATTTTTACACCAACATATTAATAATGAAGTGTGCGAGAACTTATTTTAATATTCGATCATTTGACGGTCAAATTTTGACCATACCTCTTATATTTATAAATAATATATTAATATATAATTATATTAAATTATTAATATAATAATATACATTAATTATTTACTAAAGATTTATTTTAAATATATATTAAACGAATAATTAATATTATTTATAAATACTTTATATTAAATATTGATTTAATATATTTTAAAAATTGGATATTAATATTTAATTTTCAATGTTAATTAAATAAAAATAAATATTACATTTAAAATATTATTTTTTTAATAATAATATATTTTATTATAACATTATAAACATAATATTTATTTTTAAATCTAAACTAAATATTAATCAACCTTCATCATTGGAAATTGTTACTTGGGATAATTATTATGTCGAGGAAAGTCATATTACACTATAAATTGTAAATGCGTGTGTTGGGAAATGCACCAACTGAGAAAATATTTTTGAATAGTTTATTTTTTGAGTAAATAATAAAATATTAAAATTCCTTCATGGTTAATTATTTATAATTAATACGATCATGATAATGGCAAAAATAGTAAAAACTAAATGGTTCCTATTAAGGTAACTGTCGTACTTAAGTACTGACGTAGGTGCAGTCACAAATGAACTTACCAAGCGTCTATTAACCCTTATATTAATTGTATTGGACTCACTAATGATAATGTTATTAATCTCATTAACCGTATATTATATTATTGACCGCTGCCTGTGATGTATTGTCATGGGTATATGTTCGAGTTACTTGTTATGATATATATTAGTGAATGTACATATTGTACAATATACATAAAGTATTATAACCGTATAATTTAAAGTTGATTAATATTTATCGACAAAGGTATAAAAATAAAGAATTTTTCGAACAGAAATTCAAAAAGAAATCATTGGACACGTTTGGATTGAGTCTTAAGCGGTATGCTTTGCTCTTCAGCGATTGATAACGCACATAATGTAAAAAAGAAAATACATTTTCTTAGAACTAATAAAAAATAGAATTATGTTTAACTATGAATTATTATTCAATGTGTATCTTGAATCTCGAATCACTTCTGAAAAAATAAGTTTATTAAAACCCCTTTAAGATATCTATTATAAATAGACAATAGAGTATGTATGCAGTTCAGTGGCGGACTAGGACAAAAAAACAGCCCGGGAAAATCATAATTTTAGAGGCCCTGAGTATGCTAATGGCCCTACATATAATATGTATATATTTTCAAACACAATTTAGCTTTTAAATTTTTAATATTTAAATTAACTGATACAAAACAAAATAAACTAACTATTGTGAATTTTTAGGTATATACTCTAGTAATTGTTATGTTTAAAATTTAAATTAAAATCTATTTTATTTTAATAAGAAAGTTTATTATTTAATAAATCACTTTTAGTTTTTAACATATTAATAACATCATCATTGTCAATACTAAATAAAACATTTTTTTCGACTGCCATCATCATAAATGCGTTCAATTTTTCTTCACTCATTGAATTTCTCAGACGAGTTTTGATTATTTTTAATAGAGAAAATGTCAAAATGATCTCTCGCATGCTACCTATATTAATAATTTTTATAAAAATTCAATTAAATCTTTAAAATAAAATACATAAAAATGATTGGAAACATTCCAACTGTATGTATACTTACTTGGGTACACGGCAATGTCAATAAATATTGATAAGCCATGGTCAAGTAATGATATGCATTACTATATAAATTGTATTTAATCAGAACATTATAGCAGCATACCACACAATTCTTGCAGGATTTACGTTCTAATTTACAAGTGTTCTTTTTCTCATTATTTTCTTTAATTTCAATTTCATTTTCACTTTGACTTTCATTTAATTGCATTTCATATGACTCTGGTTATGATTTTTTCAATCCTTTCCAATTTTTAATAAAGCTATGATATTCTGCTCGTAGTTGATCATAACTTATATCAGAATCAAATTTACATAAGACTTCGTACAATTTTTTTAAAGCATTCGTTGGTACATATTGTTTTTGAAAATCTTCAAAATTGTTGGGTGATAAAAAATTTAGATCTTCATACAAAGATTTATTAGTTGAAAATTTCTTTTCTATGCTAGATATAGTTCGATCTAAAATTACATCATAAACTTCAACACTATATTTTTTTTCCGGGCATAATATTGGTTCATCTTTATTATTTTCATCAAATAATTTTTTGCGAAGGCGACATCTTATTTTTGGAAAATCTTTCTCAATGAAAAAATCCATATCATATTTTTCATCAAATTGTTCATTTATATAATTTATAAAATTATCGGCTTCTAATTTTACATCTCTAAAATGTCTTTGAATTTGTTTTAATTGTATTAATGCACAATTTACTAACTCCTGGGCCTTTATCAAATTCATACCCTTGGTCTGAAGGTATCTAGATAATGGACCAAGTATTTTGAATATACCTATTTATAAAAATAAATGCTGTTAAAATAGTTTTGTATTGTAAAAGGGATTCTTTAAAATTTCTGGCCTTCACTTTGATATCAGAATTAAAGGATTCTGACAACTCAATAGTAATTAATGCTATAATTAGAGCAATGTACAAGGCACCATTGTCTCCAAAAATTCGGTCTAATGTCTTTTCTTTGGACCACCAGCGTGTGTTTCCTATCGTTGCTAGTCGTCTTTTGTCATATTCCCCAATGATTGATTTCTAGATATCCATACGTTTGTATGATTCTTTAAAATAAACAGCAATATCATTTAATAAAACAAATAATGAAGCTGCTGGTAGTGTTATACTTGTAGCATCAATTAAAACTAAATTTAAAATATGACTATAACACCACACGTGCACTTGATTGGGTGATGATTTAGATATAGTGGTGGGAAACTATCGATTGCACTATCGATACTATCGATAGTTTAAACTATCGTCTACAATCGATATATAATTTTTGGGCTATCGATTGTAGGCGATAGTCCTTATCATGGTCCAGTTATCATAGTTTTAACGATAATTTTTTTTTTTTTCGGAAATATTTAAAAATAGTTATATATTTTGTATTTTGTTTGGTATAAAAATAAAACAGTAAACACTAATCCAGTGAAAAACCATTTAATTAAATAAACCATATTTTCACTTTTATCTTCAGAAGAAATGTTATATTTCCCCTTTATTAATTGTTTGAAAATAAACATGATTGCTATTTTTTTATAGAGGAATTTTACTGGTAGAACA
>NW_026083261.1:0-52563 GCF_020184175.1 Aphis gossypii
TGAAGCTCATATTAATGCGGATATCGCTCTTTTACAATCTAAAATAATGTTCTTCCAACAAACTGGTTCAAAATCAACTGACACATATACCATTAAGAACCATACTGAATGCTGTAGAATAGACAGTATACATGCAAATGGTAAAAGTGGTTCAATTTGTTTTATTGGAGAATCCATTAATCATAAAGAAATAACCTGCAGCACAACATTGCTTCAAGATCAAAAGAAAAACACACACTTAGAAGCCATTGAAGTTATCATTGAAAATATTACCTATATTGGGATATATTCATCGCCAAATTTTCCTGTACAGAAGCTTTGTGATTTCATTGAAACGGTAGCTTCCACCAAAAACAATGTTATCTTTATTGGTGATTTCAATATAAACTTCAACAAACCGCCAAAACAACTAGTTCAAATATTAAAACATTTCAATTACAAAATATTGGTTGACGGTATTATTACAGATCACGGAACAACCATTGACAATGTCATTACAAATGTTGACATTGCGGCTTTGGTGTACGAGTCCCTCATAAGTGATCACAGACCTATTTTGGTTATGAACATAGATACTTTCAAGGAAATAGAAAAATATTCTGAGACTGTTGATGACCAAATTGTACAAGAAGAAGTCAAAAACAATTTTATTAAACCAAACGTTCCTGTAATCGATGGATTTCCTGTGGAAAAATCTAAAAAATCGATTAAATCAACTAAGGTCCTGAATAATAATAACTTGGACGATATTGAGTTCATACAGGTTGATAGTGACACTATTTTGGTTCTAGAAACTAAAACTAAATCAACCAAAATAGTTGATTATAATATCATAATTAATGATATTCAATTTATTCAGGTCAATAGTAATACTCTCAAAGTTCCAGAAAATTGCAACATAAGGCCAGATTCATTATTAGAAACAATAAGTGATAATGCAACTGTGTCAAAAAATCCAAAAACAATAAAAATATCAAGTATTAAGAATAAAGTTGACATAACATCAAGTAGTACATTTTGTGGCTTTACTAACACTGATGGTGTATCATGTTATGCTAATTCTGTCATACAGGTTTTTTTTAATTGTCAATCTCTTGTAAATGAAATTCGCAATAATTAACTCGGACCAACACTTCAACATAGCCTACACGAATATACAAGTAACAGTGGATCATGTGATACTCGAACAATCAGAGAATATTTGGACAACGAGACAATATTATATACTCTGCAACAGCAACAAGATTGTATAGAATTTTTAGAAGCACTTATGGACCGTAGTAGACCTACATTTGAATCTTTATTTGGATTTCAAGAATTGTATACCATTCGTTGCAATACTTGTAAACATACAACGGCCAACAATGCACCTACAAGTTTGATTCTACATTTTGAGATTCCACAGCACAGATCACAAACTTTGCAAACATTATTTTCAACAAATCAAAATGTTTGGAATACATTAGATGATTACAAATGCAATAATTGTAATAACATCGGAAGTTCTGAAGATAAACATCAGATAATAGTGGCAAATGAGTATATAGTAATTCAACTAAAGCTATTTATTCCAACATTTGTAAATGGTCAATTTGTTCCCAACAAGATAACAGATCTAAAACTTAGTGGCGTACCCACCTCTATTTTGGAAATTGCTGGAGCACAATACAAAACTCAAGCTGCAATATTACATATGGGAGATAACACGAGTTCTGGCCATTACATTGCATACCTGAGACAAGGAACTTCCAATTGAGTTTACGCCAATGACACAATAGTTGTAGAAAAAAGATGGCCAAACAACAGCAAAGATGTATATGTTATCATTCTAAAAAGAATGTAAAAATATTTTCCAATTGGAAAAAAACAAAACATAACACAACTAAAAATAAATTGTAAACTTAACCTGCAAGTATACAATATTACAATCTGACTGTTATTGGATTCAAAAAGGAACGTATAAACCGCCAACTATTCACTTACATAATATTATGTATGAGTTGCCAGTCCCAAGCCTGGATAAAAAGTGTGAGGGTGCTAACCTTATAATAATTGTTATTTTTAACATAAGCAGAAACCTAGATTTTATTTTTATTTAAATAATATCGAACTATATATTATTATCCACACTTCTGACCTTAATACCTTATACTATGTATGTTTGTATTCAATCCTCCAAATACAAACTACAATTTTAATTGTGCGGTCTTAAGATTATCAACATTTATTATGTATTCGCCTAGGATCATAACATATTTTAATAACTTATATAATATCAGTTATACAGCAAAGCCTATCTTCCAGTGTTGAGTATTTAGATGACTTTAGCATGTATAATAGATGTTATTTTCCATACATAATTTAAATTGTTTAGGACATTTTATTTTGTAATTTTGTGCCAAGTATATAATTATAATATTCTGTGACTAAAAATAAATAATCAGAGTTTATTTAAATTTATTTATTCATAATACTTCATATTTTACATTGTACATTTAACTATGATACAACTCGAATACTAACAATTTATTGAATATATTATAATACATTAAAGGTAAAAAGTAAATAGGCATAGGCGATAAGGTCATAGGCGGAACTACGGCCTGGGCCAACTGGGCCATGGCCCAGGCTAATTGGTTCCGTAATAATGTATACATTTGCTAAGAATATATTATTTTAAATGTAATAAAAAAAATTAGGTATAAATACGAAAAAAATTTGAGAAATTAACTGTACGTAATAAATAGAATAGTTTAAATGTTTAAAATATAGTTAGTAGTATTATAACTAGCCATCGAAATCAAATCATTATCAATAGTTTTTAAATTATTGATATTTATTTTTAGAAAATGTCATTTTGCGAGTCTCGCCATATTATTTTCATTGTTCATGCGTTCTGTGCGGGTTTTATCTTTTTTATTATTATTGTGTTTAAATTTCCTAATCGTCAATCGTTTATCGAATAATTCAAATATAGATATTATATAATTATTAGTTAATAGTTTAATATTTTTTTACTTATTTGACGACCATACCTACTGGTGAACGGACTGAGGATACAGATGCTTGGTTAGCAAAATGGACAAGTAAATTAACAATTTTATATTTATTTTTAAGTGTTAAATTTAATTATTTGTATACTAAAACATTACTACATGTAAGATCTAGGTATTTATTATCTAGTTATTAGTTTTCAAACTAAATGTACTTCGAAATCATTTATGAAAATCCGCAGTGCTACAACTTGGTGTATATTAGTGGGTGTGCAAGCAAATATTATAGAATATAGGACCCATGTAACCAAGTACCTAAATACCCAATAAATTCTTTAAAAATATCACTTGCTGTTTGTAGCTATAAACATTATTATACACAGATGGTTAGGTTAAGTAACCAGTTAACAGACTTAATAATTAATATTAATATTATATAAATATATAATATAATATATGTATCTAATTTATAATTTATACAATTAAACTACAATTAATATATTGTATTCGACAAAAATGTTATAACTACTAACTAGTGTGCGGATTTTTATGTAAAAAAATATTTATTTATATTTATATATACATTTTTTTATAGGTAAATATATAATTTTATTGAATACAAATTTCTAAATTCTGATTTAAAATAAGCACGTTTCATTACACCCTGAATAAAACGAGTCTTTTTTATTTTACATATTTTCACATATCACGTATTTTTAAATATTTCATTAATAGGTATTTACAATATATTTCGTAAATATTTCACTTTTTATACCTAGGTATACAGTTTTTTTTTTGTTCCTATCAAAATTATTATATTTAGAATTTAGAAATGTTGATCTATCAGCTTCTATTGATATATGGAGTGGTTATAAATAAGAAATAACTGATAAAGCTATTAATAGGAGATTACAATTTGTAATAATTTATACAATCTGTATATTGGTTGGTTTTTAGATATATTATCCGAAAAAGTCCAAATAAGGAATCAGTTAATTCCAATTTAAAAACTGTTGAAGTTCAAAATACCACAGCAATTGCATTGCCCTCTGATAATTTACAATCCGAAAATTTGAAATTGCAAACAGTTTTCATCGAACATAATGACCCAGCTTTACCATTACCATCTGATCGTTTAGAAAGACACTCAAAATTACTCAAAGGGCCCTGTCAAGTCCACTTATCTCTTTATCCAAGAGTAAAATCGGGGATCGATTTCGTTCTCTTTCAAAAATCATGGTACGAAACTTTTAAATGGTTAGAATACAGTGAAAGTATAAACGCAGCATTTTGTTTTTGTTGTCGAGCATTCTCTTCGAATAATATAATTAAAAAAGGTCATATCGATCAATTGTTTATAAGAAAGGTTTCACTAATTGGAAAGGTGCCACTGAAGCTTTTAGACTACACGAAAAGTCACAATGTCATATTGATAGTGTAATGTCGTGGGAACATTTGAAAAAAGGAATTCCCATTGATGTTCAGTTGGATAAACAAAAAGAAATCACATTAGCAACTCGTGAAAAAATACGTTTAGAAAACCGAGAAATTATCAAACGTTTGATTGATGTTATAATTGTATTAACCAAAAGCGGAAGTTCATTCAGAGGACATCTTGAGCATGAAGATAGTGTGAATAAAGGACTATTTTTAGAAATCGTAGATCTACTTAAACGATACGATCCTATTATAAAAAATAATTTAGAACATGGGCCTAAGAACGCACAATATTTAAGCGGTAAAATTCAAAATGAATTAATAGCGTCAGTTCATAATGTGATGTTTCAAGAAATATGCAAGAGGTTAAATGGTCAACAGATTGCAGTTATGGCTGATGAGACCAGTG
This sequence comes from Aphis gossypii, assembly GCF_020184175.1. Taxonomy (NCBI): domain Eukaryota; kingdom Metazoa; phylum Arthropoda; class Insecta; order Hemiptera; family Aphididae; genus Aphis; species Aphis gossypii. Next base: position 4,840 of record NW_026083261.1, read on the forward strand.
ACTGTGGTCATATTGAGCAAATGGCAATCGTAATAAGATATTTTGATGATGTAGAAAATAAACCTATCGAAGCATTCATCTCTCTGGAGCGTCTAGAAACTACTGATGCACAATCTATTTTTAATGTTTTAAATACAATAGTCCATAAGTTAAAACTCGATTGGCTATCTGTTTCTTCCGTTTGTTTCGACGCCGCAGCATAGTCAATTTCTGAAGTTCATAATTAGAGTTCAACCAAACGCATCGAACAATATTAACTTATATGTTTTTATTAAGCTTAAAATACTATGTAGATTCATGGCTCATTGCAAACCGTAAAGAGAATAAAGTAGTTGATTTTTGATTTTTTGGAACAGTTCAAATAATATACAATTTTATTGAAGGCAGTCCATCTAGACACGCGGTTTTTAAAAAAATCAAAAAAGTGTTGGTGTAAAATTAAAGACCTTAAAATCCCTTTCGATAACTAGATGGGCGTGTAGAGCAGAGGCTGTAACAGCAATTCGAGACAACTCTCGGTAATAATTCAAACAGTTAATGAAATAAATTATTCTACTAAGCAACCAGAAATAAAAGCTAAAGGAAAGGGTATTATTTCCCAATGTTTAAATTTAATTTTATTATCTGTCTCGAACTGATGCATCCTATTCTACAGTTGATTGTAAAAGTTAGTAGAGTACTTCAAGATCCCGGATTAAGTATTTTGACAGCTTTGGAGGAGATTAAGTGTCTTCGTTTGGAAATAGAAAATATGCGTTCCGATAGTTTGTTTTATGATGATATTTATGATCAATGTCAGCACATTTGTGAAGAACATGGTGTAAACATACCATCAGTTAGACCCAGAAAACTGCCTGCACGTAGAGATGAAAATTGGAAAAATCAGTTTGTATTTGAGACCAAAAAAGAGGAAATCCGAGTTACTACAATGTATCCATTGATTGATTCGTTAGTACAAGGAATTGACGAACGTTTCAACCAAGAAAGCACTTCAATCATTACTGGAGTGGGGAAAATGTTGAAATTTGAATTGAACAAAGATGACATTAATTTATTGACAAATCATTTTGATTTATCAAAAGATGAATTTGTAAGTGAAATACATCTTTTGAAAGCACGAAACAAAGATGATATTCTTACTAATAAAGACTGTGCATTTTGGTTTAAATGGTTACGAGAAAATGGTGTTGAGACCATTTTTTTTCAGCATAGAAAAGTATTAAAAGGTTTCTCCGTCATACCAGTCACAAGTGCTTCGTGTGAAAGAGCTTTTTCGAAGCTAACACATATTAAAACTAAGTTACGGACGACAATGACTCAAGGACGATTGGAAAATTTAATGCTTCCGTATATCGAACAAACCATGGCAAAAATATCTAAACGCTTTTTTACACGCCCCGACTATAGGTACTAGAGAACCCACAGCCACTACCGATTTTTCGTTTAGCCTTCATACCCGTAGTTACAAACCACGCGGCGGCTTTTTCTTTAAAATCGGCGTCTTTTGCTCCCGCTCTGCTCCAAGCACGTTCTTCCAATACACTGTCGGCCGCACTGCGATCGGTCAAAGAATTACTTTTATCGTAAGCTATATCGTGTTCCCTGCACGCCGAATCCAAACCGTTTATTCCCGGCAACCCTAGAGTGAGTCTTTTTTTTTAAATTAGTCCCCGGCCCGCAGTACTGATAACCGGGCAGATGTAATTCAAACGGTAGACTATTTATTACGGTGTTCAGTAGACCTGCACCGCTATTGGACTTGTACTTCGAACGCGATAACATTATATGAGCACGTCGCTCGAACGTCACGCGTATTTATACAATGCGGTTTGTCGACCAAGTGATAAAGCTCAGAGTCGACAATATCGATCCACTATCGTTATGTAATAACGGAGCGTCACCGCGCGCCCCGAGACATGGACCGCTGTTTCCGAACACAATACGCGCGCTGATCGTAGGCCCGTCCGGATGTGGTAAAATAAATCTTATTTTCACGCTTTCGTTCACGAGAACGGGATTAAAATTTGAAAATGTGTATATTTATTCAAAAACGCTAGATCAAGCTAAATATGTAATGCTCGATAAAATTTTGAGCGGTGTTCCAGGCATTAAATTATATAAATTCAGCGAGAACGAAACTGTTATTCAGCCGGAAAAGCTCTACCTAACTCGGTTTTTCTTTTTGACGACGTCATAACTAATAATCATAACATTGTTCGCTCATATTTTACCCACTCAAGACATCATCTTATAGATGTGTGTTACTTTGCACAATCGTATTTACGCGTCCCGAAACAATTGATCCGCGACAACGCTAATTTTATAGTGCTTTTCAAACAAGACGAAATTTAAAACACGTCTACGACGAGCATTGCTCTGGCGATATCAAGTACTCAGAGTTTAAAGATTTTTGCATGGCGTGCTGGCGGGGCGGGCGATTTGAATTCGTCGTTATCAGTAGTGAAAACGCGCGTGATGACGGTCGTTATAGGCACGGCTTCGTCAAGTACGTCATTATATAAAAAGACGGCGAGCTTAAATTTGCTACATTGACTCGGGATTATGGATAAAGAGAACAACTCGACAGCATCATCGCCTACGATATTGACGGATATAATTCAAGCGAGGGCGAATATAAAACAAAAATATAACGCGTTAAAAACGGGCAGGTTTGAAACGGATGCGTTAATAAATAACACATTTGGCTCCATTATCGAGCCTCTGAACGAGATACGTTCGAATAACAAAAGGAAACCTTTCCAGGCCACATCGCCTCCACCCGCATCGTTACCCTAGAGGGCGGCGTCGCCATTGCCAGATGCGGATTCTATTGTGAATCGTTCCCCGCTCCAACAGACTTCGCCTACAGCGTATGTAGATTTGAATGCACGTTTCGGTCCTTTGGACCGAAACGGTCCAAGTGTTATATTGGTAAAACAAGAAATATCGTAAAAGCTTCTTCGAATTCGGAAAAGAATACAATTTTCGATAACGTGATACTCATAGAAGCGATACACGTACATACCCGGTGACGGCGGGACTTATCGATTTGTTATTCCTTAATTCCCCCGAGTCAGGGAAATATACTGTTATGGTCTATGAGATATCTGTAAGATATCTACAAGATATCAAGGCTAAGTTAGCATAACCATGCCTCGTGTCGAGGGCAATGCGGTTGCTACTATGACCACATTGTGTCGGAATAGTAAGCGCACCAATAATTATAGTACACTAATGATACATTTGAGATGTTATTGCACATTTTCAAATTCGTGTTCGAATTTGCAACAACAACAACAAGGACACCTGGTTTTGCCCAGAAGGCGACCCACGACGTAAACAAGAGACGCACCACAATATATAAGGGAGCCCGAAGACCAGCAACGACAGATGTACCAAAGCTATCAACAACTGAGCACTTTCACGTCACTCAGCCACTTATTTTGTTTGTTACATGTATTTAATTTATATGCAATAAAGACATATTTCGTTATTGAGTTTAACTTTCGTTCAAAATAACCATCTGGATTCAAATCTGATACTGGCATGCAACAATACTTATTACCGTATTTCCATTTTTACCGTGTTTATTATATTAGCGCAATATACGTCCTGTATTAATTCTTGTTTCTGTATTAAAATATTTTTATTTTCCATTATCGGATCAGCTACTGGTATAGATATTATTGTTTCCGTTCGCGGTTTAATGTATACACATTTTATCTTATTTAATTCGTGTGGAGTGTCATCGTTTATCGTTAATATATTATTCGCAACATCTATTATAGCGTATTCTATAACAGGAAGTGGTGACCTAGAATTCCATCTCGCGGTATTGGAAAATTCCTTATCGACCACATGAAATTCTGTTTTTATTTTATTATTATTTAATATTAATATTATTGTAATTTTGCCTATGGTAGTTACTATTTTATCGTTAATGCCTTTTAAATTTATTTTTTCTTTTTCGTTTACTAATGTTTCGGCTGTTAATTAATTTATTTTTATTAAATTGATTTCACTACCGGTGACTATTAGCAATTGTAGGAATGTTTTTGCAACTCCAATGCGACTCGCATTGCAATGTTACAGGTTTCAATAAAATATTGCTACAACATCGAAGCAACGATTAATTGCACAGTGGGTTGTAAGGTTATCTTTTTTACTTATTGTACAGATTGTAAACTATACCTAAATTAATATAGGTACCTACTTTTTTGTGCTAATTCAGAGCAAATGTTAAGATATTTAAGATTTTAATATTTTTTATATAATTAAACTTGGGCACACCTTTCGTATATGTACCTCTCAATGGATACATTTATCGGTACTTAAGTAACCAAAAAATCATAAATTAATCGGTTACAGTCTTACAGATTGGATTCAAGGAGTACGGTAAAATTGCGTGGCTACTTAAACTATATAAATATTTTAGATGGTTGGAAACACTTTTAAAACATATTTTAACATATTATTAAACAAATATAAATTATAAAGTGAATAAACTTAGTCCGTACTTCGAATACTACGAATTACGATCGTCATCCCTAATCAGTCAAAAAATCCATTTAAAAAAAAGCGGGTAAGTGGGTATCGCTCTGCTGTACATTAGGTGCCGTGCAGATCACTATTATATATTATAGGAGTGCTAAATTTGAATCAAACTTATGAAAGCACCCGACTACAACAAAATTTAATGTTAATTTATTAATACTTAGAATAATCATGAATTAATTTTTCTGTTTAGTTTATTATATGTATTTTACCAAAGTCAGGTTTTTTTTTGTTAAATAATTATTTTTTTCCCTAATTATTAAAAACTGATTTTTTTAATATAGTTATTAGAATTATTTTTGATTAAATATAATTTGTTTGAAAATCTATAGGTACGTGTTTTGCACATATTTCAAAGTTTTTTTAACTATAAACTAACTAACTATAACGTTTGGTTTTATAAAATGTATATTGTTTGAAAAATAGTTTTTTCGAGTCGTAGGTACTCAACTGACTTGATGAACTGGGTAGTACAATTATTATTACTATCACAAGTATATGGATAATTATAATAATAATATGAGTGCTATTGAATATCATAGTATTAAAAACAAAATTAAATTACCGATTTTGTTGCAAAAAAAAAAAAAATATATATTAATACATAATGAATTGTACATGTCTAAATTCTATACACCCAAAAATATCAAAATATTAACTTTATTAATGTTGAAAATTAGAAAGTATATTCCAACTAAGATGTCTAAAGTACTTACTCATTCTATTTTCTGTTTTGTGTTCATTACTTCATTAGTACTAATTATAATTTAAACAAAATTATCCTCTATAATTTCAAAATTCCCTTCATAATCACTAAATTTATAGTACAATCTTGATTTCTACATTTTTGAATTAGATTACCAAAAATATTTTGTTTACCTATTTTGTGTTATTCAAAGTGGCTAACTTAAATGAATAAAAAAAAATTAAATTTGTGTTGGTAAAAAACTGTTACTAAAATATTAATTTATAAATTTCATATTATGTGTCCTATCATTTAGTTCTTAGCTAAATGTATTATGTATATAAATAATATACAACTACAATGTTTATGTATAATATTATAATATAATATGGTATTTTTAGTACTCTTATTATGGTATGTTTAAAAATATATTTATCATTGTAATAATGTAATCTGTATTTAAATACCAGAATTTTTCAAAATTGAAATATTGAAATAGTGCTACTATCATACATCTACTTTAAAATATAATATAAGTATTGTAAGATTCTAATATTTTATCTTTAACAAAAAATATATTTTACCAAGGTACATTGAGGTATATTGATACATATTATATTATACACATTATGTTTAAATATACTTCAGTATTAAAGTTTTAAAGTAAAATTCAGTAGGTATATCAAACTATTATTATTGAGTCTATTGAGTCCCTAGTGGGGCTGAGCTGGAAATATTCAGTTGGAAGAGTTTGAGATAGAGATATATATTTTCCTCAGTTTGCCATGTAATATATAATTTATAATAAATATTCAATAGCCAAATAGGTAGGTACTTACTAACTGTTAATGAAAATATGAAATATATACATAATTAATATAAAATATTGGGAGTAGGTACATATTAGATTGTGATTAATCATAATAAATCAAAATACCTAGCATGAGGCATGTTAGATAATTTAAAATTAAAACCTATTTAATCAAAAATACGAATAATGTTTGTGATCAGTGTGTTGCAGATTGGACATCGATCTGATATTTCAACCGCACAGTCTGAACACAAACACTTGTGTCCACAAGGCAAGCATGCATGGGTTTTTTGGTTGCTAAGGCAAATATCGCAACAGTTTATTTGCCTTGGTAATGCAATGGTATTATTGATTGGTATAATAGGGATATCCTCCAGTTCTCTTGCCATCCTCTGTAATTCCATTTCACTAATGGCATTGAACACTGGATCCCTGTCTTCGTCAATCTCAAAATCTGCAAAATCTTGAACTAAAAATGGACACACAAACATAAGTATATTTTGTAATTTTCATTTTTATGATTGATATTATAAAATATATTTTAATTCTACGCTAACCAGGAAACTGTTCGGCGTTTCGTTGTTGTTGCTCAAACCGGTTTTGCATTTGAACACCTAGTCTTCCTATGCCTATAGTTAACAATTTAACAAATAATTCTAAGTACTTAAATGGTATTATTTTGAGGATAAATATTTTTAATTTGATAAAAATCAAACCTCCAACAACGTTGTTTTCCACATTTTCTGTAAGAATTGGTTCTGAAATGTTATTTATACAAAATAATAATTAGGTAATTGCATATTGTCATTGCGAACATTGAACTGAATATTTTAGTTATTTTTTTATTCACCAATAATTTCAATAATTTGGGGTGGAACAATTTCATTGTGTACATCAATGCGGCCAACTCCACGTCTTCGTTCTAAGAAATACAATTTTTTAATGTAAACATTGTATGTTACCCAAAATTCTGTTTTGTTTTATTTATATTCACTTTAAAGTAACTAATTATTTTTTTATTTCTTTTAGATGTATATTTCATACCTGCATCATAAGCCAAATGCCCAGTGTACAATAGGAATTCTTTAACAGAAATCCTATTCTGGGCCAACCGTTCACAGGCTGCGCTGATTTTTCTATCAAGTTGAACGTAAGTTCGACGTCGGGCTCTTAGAGCTGGTCTTTGTTGCATCCTCTCATACCTTGTGCCATACTCTTGCTCAATTTGATTAATGTTTCTATTGATATTATTCATTGAAGCATTTTAATTTATTGCATTAGTTAGAAATTACAGTAGAAGAGTATGTATATGACTTCCGATTGGTTTGGAAAAATACTCAAAAATTACGGATGAATAAAGTACATTATTTATCATAAATCATAATATTTTAAAAACATGGGGTGGTTTTTATTAATTTTATCTACTAGATAAGTTATATTATAAGTTTAAAGTTATAAAATGTACTAAGACTTTTTAAAAATAACTTATTTAATAACAATATACATTTTTTATTTTGAAAATATTTTTTTGGAATAATCAAAATAATGATTATGTATATAAAATATTAAATTATAACTTTTATTAATGTAAATATGTTGATTTTATTATTTTAGTGATTTTAAATTTAACTTACTGGTAAAATGCCAAATACCAGGCCGTGGACTCTGCATGATGGTATTTAAATGGCGATGAAAAATCTCCTGGTCATTGTTCGTTCTTCTGGGCATACCATAAACACAAAGTTTTCCGGTCCAACACCTAACGTTGATTAATATTATTTCAGATAAAGACTAGGTACGTAAGATGGGATTATAAATATTGTGTTTATTTGTTGTTATTACTTATTACTATGATTTAACTTTAAAAATTAAATACTTATGCTGAGTTGCATGAAAAATGTATTAGTTTAATAGTTCAATACAATTTAATGGACCAATCCTGGGCCACTAAATCGTGTTTAAGGGACCATTAGCTTACTATTGACTGTTAAATGTTTAGTGATTGTTCATGCAAGTATGCGACCCAGTATTAGTAATCTCAATACATACATTAAAAGAATAAATTGTGACTCAATAGATATTAAGACTAATTTTATCAGATTTACTATAAAAAGTAAATTTGAATTTATTACTATTATTATATTTATATATATCAATATATTATTTCTATATATATCTACTATATATATATTACATTTATTATTTTGAAATTCTATATGCAAATCTAAAATGTTACTAATGTCATGATCTCATATGCACTTACTTTTTATTTTAACAGTTTTAATCATTAAACAAATTTTAAAAATTAAGTGATAAGTAAAATTAATTCTTTTAGAATAACTCACGTTCCATCCACTGATTTTGAAATATGAAATGTATCTTTCAGCAATTTCAATATTTGGAGAACGCCTGGCCTCACTGACAACAACTTCAAACCCTTCAATTATTCGGTCAGCTGGCAAAAGTGCTAAAGCCTTGGACATACGAAGCATAGTATGCAGTGCATTGTCAGTACTGTATATATGTCTCCGTATGCCAAAGTCTTTTGCATTCTTTTCTAGTGCCTATTTATATAAAAGTTAGTGTTAAGAAACTTGTTTTAATTTTAATATCATTTAATGTTTAATCATTAAACTGTACAATTCCACAAATCAAAATATCTTAATTTTGTTTTACAGAATTAAAATTGTTACATTTTTTTAGGAAATCTTACTTGGGCCATATGGAACCAGCATTTTTGCAATCTGACCCCGGGAAAAACGTTGGCCAATGCGTTGCTTAACCCTACTTCATAGTCAGTGACAATGTTATTTGCAATAATACCTGGAACACAACTTTTAATATGATCCAATACACTTGTGTATGCTGCTTCAGTTTTGCGGGTCATTAGTGCGTATGCAACTGGAAATGCCTGTAAAAATAAGTAAAATAATTCGGTATTTAATTTATAAAAATTAGTTTAATGTATTAAAATAAAGCTATATATTGCAGGTATTAACGTTTAAACAAAGTTTACCTGGTCCATGTATGTAGCCATAATTATCAACAGTTGTTCTGTTTGTGGAACAAGGGGTCTGCTTTTAAACGTGGCATCTATATGGATTTCTTGAGCAGAAGTCAATAAGCTAAAAATTGTTCAAATTAAGATACATGTTGAATATACCTAGGGGTAGATTTATATTCTAACATTATGTTCTTGACAGTTAAAATTAATTACTTTTCCAGGGATGGAGATATAAAAACGACTGCTGATCCAACGTCAGGAGGACCATTGACAAATCCTCTGAACATTGATCGTCCATTTGCAGTTCTGAATAGATGAACGTAGCGAGCATCTACCAGATGACCTGCATATTCCATCAGATCACCAGGTATTTTTGGTTGCGCTGCAGCCCTAGTTCTTTCCATCGTTCTCAAAAGAGAATTATACTCCATGCGATGCTCTAACCCTTGTGTTCTAAACAGTTGATGTGTACGATAAAAAAAAACAATAAATATGTGCAGCATTTTTTTATAAGTAAAAAGTACTGCTTCTGCCACTTCATATTTGTTAAACGAAAGGTCAAAATTACTACCTACCTTGATGTTTCTTCTTCATAAATTACTCGAAGTGGAGTGCATTCTTCCACGCATCTTCTTAAAATATTATGCTTTAAAGTTACTAAGGCTAAATAGTCCATGTCAGGACCATGTGTAGTGTGAGTGCGTTTTTCATATAATAAATTTTCCACAATGAGACCTTTAAGAAATTGGTATTACAACAATTTGTAATTTAATGTGCAAAACTTTTCCACAAAAATTATCATATTTATTACATAAGAAACCTATTTCAACAATTAAAATTGGTGAGTATATTTACTATTTATATTAAGTGCCTGTAGACTCTTTCATTTTTTCAAATTGTATTTATTAAAACCAACTATTTTAATGTAAATTAAAATATTTAAAAAAATATTACATTACAATTATAATATAAGTAGTACTAAATATTTAATATTCCTAGTATATTTTTCAACTTCAGAGAGTGAAACACTGAAACAGATACCTATCTATTACACTACAGTCCTTTTAAAATAACAAAATAATGTGCTAAATACTCATAGTTATAAATTGCGTTTGAAATTTGGGGTCTGTAGATTAGGTCTTTACTTACTAGTTTTTTTTTTGAGGGGGGGGGGCTATAACCCAGCTCCCCCTATTTGCACCTATGTAAATACTCCAACCTCCTAACTCAAGTTGTGAACTTGATTTCGTCCTAGTTCACTAAAATAATTAATTAAGCATAAATACTAATTGCAGGACAGTCTGTTTAAAAACATATTAACGATGTGGAATTGGTCCCAGTACATTTAACTTTGTAAAAATATCCATTGTTAACGTCGAAAATTTTACTATTTGACCTGAAGTCTTCAGTCGTGACGAATTCCATTATATAAATATTAACGTCAATATTTAAAATATTAATTGTATGAAATTGTCAACGGATAGGAAACGAGTAAAAAAAACGCGTCCTAAATAAGATTATCGAAGACAATTGAAGATATAAGAATAGGTAATATTTTTTTTTTAACTTTTTTTTCCGATTACCAAAATATTAAAATTATCAGTTTAGTGTACAACATAAAATATTCATATCATATAGCTTGTTTTACCAATACCATGATTTATACAAAAAAAACAAGGATTTTAAGAAAACTGTTATTATTTTATTAGTTATAATTTTTTAGATTCTGAACGAAGTGATGAATGTATTGATTTTACAATGATGTGTTTTTTTTTTTTTTTTTTTTTTTTTTTTTTTTTTTTTTTTTTGTCTGTGTACAGCATAACTAGTCGAAATAATGCTCCAATTTCAAACAAGGGGGTGGTTTCCGATGTAAAAGTGAATATCCTTGGTGCATTATAAAGGTAAAAGTTAACATTTTCCAACAGTTTTCAAAAAAATCGAGAAAAACAAAAAAAAAATGACGGAAAAACGGCAATTTTTACGCAAAACCAGTTTTCGACCCAAATCGATTTTTTTTTATGGTTGTAATTCAAAAACTAATCACTGAAAATACTTGAAATTTTCACCAAATGTTAATGTCAGTGGTATCCGTATATAGTTAAATTTTCAAAAAATTTTGACTTTTTTTGAGTTATTTATAGACCACTGAAATTTTCTATTTTTTTGAGAAATTTTTTTTAAAGTGTCGATAAAAATTTTTGGATGACCAAAAAGTTTTGAAAATTTAATACAAGGTTCTTATGAGTTGTTTTTAATGTAGCTAAAAAAAATTAAAAATCGTTAGTCACAATTTTTTTTTATAAAGCGTTTTAGTTCAAATTTTTACGAAATCTGTCGAAAACGCGAAAATTTGCAAGTAATTTTGAAGTTGAAAAATCATAAAATTTGTTTCTTTTATAAATAAGTTTTGAAAATTTGGTACAAGGTTCTCCATACATTTTTCTTCAAATATCTGTAAAAAAAACTCTACCACCGGATTCAGACAAAAAATTTTTATGAGTGTTTGAAATTTAAATTTTTACAAAAACCCGCGTTAAATAACAGTTTAGCCTCAAACGATTTTTGATATTTGTATTATTCAAAAAGTATAAGTCGTAGATACTTGAAAATTTTACCAGTTATTAAGATTCGCGTTTTCTTTACGTGATTTAAATTTCAAAATATTTTGACTTTTTTTGAGCTGTTTATAGACAACTGAAATTTTCAATTTTTCTGAAAAAATATTTTTGAAGGGTCGATAAAAATTTTTTGGCCCTATCAAAATACTTGAAAATTTAATACAAAGTTTCTCATATGTTATTCTTATAGTGATTAAAAAATTATAAGAATACATAGGCACAATTTTTTTTTATTAGCATTTGAAGTTCAAATTTTGACGAAAATTCGTCAAAATTATGAATATTTGCGAAATATTTGAAGTTGAAAAATCATAAATTTTTTGTGTTATAACTAAGGATTAAAAATACAACACTAAGTTTTCCATAAGTTTACCTTCAAGTATCTATAGAGAAAACTCGAAGCATCATTATAGGAAAAATTTTAAGTGCGTTTGAATTTTAAATTTTAACGAAATCGCGTAACGATAACGATTTATCCTCAAACGATTTTAAATATTTGTTATTATTCAAGAAGTATAAGTCGTAGATACTTGAAATTTTACCAGTTATTAAGATTCACGTTTCTTTACGTGTATTAATTTTCAAAATATTTTGACTTTTTTTGAGCTATTTATAGATAACTAAAATTTTCAATTTTTCTGAAAATTGTTTTTTTATGTGTCGGTAAATCTTTTGGCCCTATCAAAATACTTGAAAATTTAATGCAAAGTTCCTCATATGTTATTCTTATAGTGATTAAAAATTATAAGAATACATAGGCACAATTTTTTTTTATTAGCATTTGAAGTTTAAATATTGACAAAATTCGTCAAAAGCATGAATATTTGCAAATTATTTTGTAGGTATATTTCATAAAAATTTTGTATAAGTAGCTAAGAGTTGAAAATTTAACACAAGGTTTTTCATAAGTTTAGCTTACAATTGTTATAAAAGAACTTAAATTTTGTTGTATTCAGGCCATTAAAACAAAACCACCTTTTTCACCAACCACTAGAAATTATATCCTAGGCTGACAAATCATCTTCGTTCAGAATCGTTTTTCGTATACAATGATAACTATCATTGGATTCAAATTTAACACTCCTATAATATATAATAATGATCCATACGGCACCTAATATACAGCAGAGCGGTACTCACTTGCCCGCTTTTTTTTTTATTCATGATATAGTTTCAACTAAAGTTGATACAGTTCATAGCTTAAAAAAACAATTATTATTTATGTACCTATATTGTATAGAATGTGTAAATGCTATAATACCTTAGGCAGAGCCGTGTCAAGTAATTCAGCGACCCGGGTCTAAATTTCATTTGGGGCCCACGGGTGGTAGTATATTAAGCACAAATAAAAGTGCCCCCATGCTTTTACAAAATTAAGGCACCCGGGGTAAATTGTCCCCCTGAACACGGCACTGAGTCCTTAGACTTAGTGCTTAATTTAAATAATAGGTGCATTTTTTTTTTTTTTTAGAAAAAAATCTTAAAAAATATTCTATTACAATTATTATAAAAATACTAAATAGTAAATAGGTATAATGAATTTTTCATTTCCAGAAAATGAAACGGATTTCTTTCACACTACTGTCCTTTAAAAATTCTTAGGAATTGACTAAATCCAACAACCTACTAACTCACGAAATAAACTTAGATAATTTATTACCTATCTAATTCACTAAAAAATGTATTAAATATAATAAAATGTAGCATAAATACCGGTTGCAGAACAGCCTGTTTGTATACATTGCAACGATTGAGAATTGGTTCTCGTACATTTAATTTTGTAAAAGTACCCATTGTTACAATGCACAATTTTACTGTTGGATCTGAGGCCTTCAGTCGTGACGAATTCCATTTTATAAATATTAGTAGGTAATATTTAAATTTTTAAATATAATATGTAGCAAATGGAGAGAAAACAAGAATAAAAATTAATACGATTAATTCGGTTATAACCTTAGGACGTATAAATGCGAAGTGATTGATGACTAGATCTCAATCGCAAAGCTTGGTTAAAAACATTTGTTATAATCTAATCTATCTTTTATTATTTTGCAGTTATGTTTTATTTTAATATATAGATCTGAATAATAAAAAAAACTTCTATTTTTATTAGTATTATTTTTTAACGATAACATTCATTTCTAATTTTTTTTTCTTCTGGAGCAGATTATTAACCATGCATTACAATTTTAGACTTGTAATCGATTAGTTATTTGTATATAAAGTTTTAATGAGCGGTCAGTATTCAGTAGACAACGTTTTGCGGAATACCCCTGTGCCGTTTCACACCACTCATATTTTAATAATTGTCCAAAATAGATTTTTATATCTATTGTTGAAAAAATAAAAAATATGACCATGTGACAATGGCTCTAATGCTGATGATAGAATTATATTATTTGTCGTCGTTATACCCAAGTCTGATATGGTTTTTTTAACAATTATATCTTTCGTGTACAATAATAAATTCAATATTTGTCACAGCAGTATATTTTTTCTCTGTAATCTACATATGAAAAAATATTTTCTGTTATGTATATTAAAATAATGTAAAAATTTCTATCTGTACTGGGATCCAATATTTGATGATACTTAGATTTTGAATTAGCTTTCATAAATGTTGCAACTATTTTTGGAGTCCTTATTGCAATATTAACTGTTTTATTGTTTTTATCATTTGTGTCAATCTTCTAAAAAGTGTACCTAGGGACTTGGTTGTTCGGGGAATGGTAAACTCCTACAAAATATTAATACCGCTCGTATTGCTGTAAAAGAATATCAGTCTTGCAATATATTAACACTTAAAACAAAAATTGTTTGAAAAATATAATACAAATGTTAATAAAACAATAGTCATAATCATTTACGTTTAAAATAAAAATTGTTTGAAGAATATAATAAAAATGTTAATAAAACAATAGTCATAAATCACAATTACTTACGTTTAAAACAAAATTTTTTAAGTTATGATAATTTTGCGCTTTTTAAGCTTTTAAACTTCAAAATCGTGAATTTAAGTAATATTACCCTATTTTTTAAAGGGAACAATGTCTATGTAGAAGATCTGAAGATTACAGTATCTTTGATTTACAGGTTAAAATTTTAAAAGGTTATTAATGTAGGAGTTTACATTTGGCCAACCGTTCGTATGCAGCCACAGCTTTTAATCTACTTTTCTTTTTTTTTTACTTAAAATAGTTTAAAATATTATTATTAAAAACTTATCGCACTAGAATACACCTACCCACCCACCTATTTTCAATTTTGATCATGAGGTAATTGTTTTAGAAAAGCCTACTTTAACAAATACTATAGGTAACACTAGGAAAGATCTCGTTTTTTTAACTTATTTTTTAAAAAATTTTTCTTTACATTTATGATTTGTGACTGCAGTATGAATTACTATAGTAAACCTAGTACATTGTAATTTTATCCATTAATATTGTTTCTTTGTTTTATATTATGCTAGCTGACCCGACACGGCGTTGCCCGTGTGTTACTTTCTTTTTTTGCATTTTCGTATGTCGTGTGTTAATTTTTAATTTAATCTTATTGATAGTGCTAATATTACGTCGAATTCACAATTTAATTGTTTGTGTGTGTGTGTGTGTGTGTGTGTGTGTGTGTGTGTGTGTGTATGTGTTAATTGTTATAGCACTATTAGATTCAAATAAAAACAATTTAATAACTTTATTAATTATTTAGTTTATTTTATTTATAGGATTTGAATATTGTTATTATTTTTTTATTATTATTATAGCACCTCCTTATAAACTACATTGGTTGTTCTTCTGTTTGGGGCAAGAATGACTAAGCTTGTAGGGGAACTAACTCTGGAGCATGCCACATAAAATTGCCCATGTGTAAAGCAGTCATCACTCAAGTCAATCCCTGCTATTTTCAAACGACTGCCCTTGCGACTTATTTATAGTCATTGCAAAAGATACCTTGATAGGAAACTGCAGTCTTTTAAATTCGAATGGATAGTTTGATGATAAAAGTGGTATACGTGGTATAAACGTTGATTCTCCTTGAGCACAACCTATAATTATTGTTGCCTCAATTACATTGTTTTGGAGTGCTTTCACGCACAGTCGAGTACCATTGCAGAGTTTGGGTGGGTGGAGATTTCGCAACAGCATAATAGGAGCTCCTACTTTAAGGACTAACTCATGTGCTGGAAAGCCAGGGGGATTAAGTGCGTTGAGGAACTCCACAGGATAGTGAACTGCGTCATCTGTCTTCAGTACCATGTCTATAGACTTATACTCCATTTCTGTTCCCTTTAATGATTTAAAAATAATTTCATTAATCACAGCTGCCCTGTCATTTTTAAGGGTCAAAATAGGTTAACACATAACCAATCCATCGATTTGTTTTTTATATCGGCAATATCAGGATAAATTTGAACTATAAGTTCTTGTAGTGTTGTCACTACTAAACCTAAATCCTTAGTGATAACCAACTTCCCATCTAACTCGGGAAAATCTCCATTTCCTATTTTGTGTAGAAGTTCAGAGAATTTTCCAGCTGTGACATCACCTCCCAGGTAGGTGACCCTCATATTTTTTTTGAGAGAAAGTTTTTCTGATTAACGGCCATAAATAAGAAGCTTTTATGCAAGCCTTAACTTCATCTGCTCGACTTCCTCTTGGTATAACTTTTAGAGTTTGCCTAAAGTCTCCAGTTAAAAGAACAGTTGCTCCTCCCATCACTTCATTTTTATTTCTTATATCTTTAAGAGATCTATCAAGTTTCTCAAAACATCTTTTATGCGCCATAGTGCTTTCATCCCAAACAATAAACTTACAATCGCGAAGCACTTTGGCTATATTACTTTGTTTTGGTATATTACATATTGGCGTTTCTATGTTAATGAGATCGATAGGAAGTTTGAATGCTCATAAGCCAGGTTAGGATTGTACGTCATTCCTGAGTTGACCATTATTTTCCATGGAAGTGTCAGTCTTTCAACTTTCCGGCGGGGATTAGTATGCATATCGAGACTTAGCAGCTCTGCCTACCTCAGGATTATCTAGCTGGTACCTGGCAACTGCAGATCTGTTGTCACTAAGGATTACGAATTGCATATGTCTTTGCCGCGTTTTTAAGTTGTTTTTTTCTATATTGCTAGTGTATCTGGCACGGCGTTTTCTACCCTTCTTCAAGGATAAAAGAAAAGGTGATTGCTGTAATATGGAATCTCTCTGAGGGATCATATTTTCTGACTCATTAGGCAGGTATACATCAAAATGGCCCCTAGAGAGATTTTGCGTAAAACGCATCCTCAACACAGGGTAACTTTCAATACCAAAACGCTCATAGAGCTGATAATTGCGGTAAACTTCAAAAACGTAGTTGAACAATTGTCCAGCGGCCACCAATTCACATAAACCATCATAAGTATATAATTGAGACATGTCAGCAAAATACTCAGCGGAACTCATATAGTTGTTCCCATTGTTGTCGTGAGACATGACAGAAAACTCCGTCCAATTTTTTGTTACGTGGCTCACAATAAGCTTGCGTATTTCTCTGGCCATTTGCTCAGTTCCGTACATAAGATAGGAGAGCGAATTAAATAAACAGGCACCATCTCCTGTAATAGGTACAACGATGTGAGATACCATTTCCCCATTCACGTTTAAAAACTCGATGACAACGGTGGCTGATCGGTCAATGGTGGGGGGTGAGTAAGGCCGACGGAGTTGTAGGCAGCACGTATTCACCATTTCGCGTTATCTTTGTACTTTGACCGTCTACCGCCCGTACTTACTGTATGTTGCAATCGCGAGTCGCCGATAACTTTGCCTATATGTATATAGATTAATTACACTGTGTATACACTTTACAGTGTACCAATACACTGAACAGCGATTAACAATTTGAAAAAAATACATAATATATAGCTAGCTAACCTATATAAAATGTATACAAACTTTAAAAAAATAACTAAGTAAGTAACATAAATCAGGTTGTTATAGCACTATTTATAAACAAAAAACAAAAAAGGAACCTCTGTACAAAATTTTAATTAGCTGTAATAATAAAGTGATAAATGTGTAACACATAAATCAAGTTGTTATAGCAACCATTTATAAACAAAAATTAAAAACAAAATTTCCATCGTAATCTGAAAATCCCCGTTTGAGCAACCCTTTAAAATGCAAATTTTGAAAAATCCTTTCTTAGTGCTCACTTACATTGCTTAAGGAACCTCTGTACAAAATTTCAAGTCCCTATACCCAGCGGTTTAGTCTGGGCGTTGATGGGTGAATCGGGGCGGTCTCCTATATGTATATAGATAACTCATAATTATTTTAATATGTTATTAAAAAAAAAAAAAATGTTGTTTTAAACTACGTATTTTGTTATAATTTTATATGTTAAATATTATTGTATTTTTATTATATTTAAATTGAAATTGGAATTTTATTCCGTAAAATAAATAAATAAATAAAAATATCAGTTAACACCGGTCTGCATTTTACAAATTAATGCCTTAAACTTTCTACTAAATAACCAAACCTAGACGGAATAATTCCAATAGAAATAGTCGTTAAATGAAGAAAATCTATCTTACTTTTATGCTTTTTTGTGTAAATGGTTCCTATACGTATATAGACAGTAAGGTTTCTGATTCTACCTGAAAATTTCAACTATATTTCCACTTCCCTTATAAATTAGCTTTAGATACCTACTATAGAAGATCTGAGTTGAATTAAAAAGTTATGACTCATCGTAGAAAAACGTAAGTACTTATATATTAATATATTATGTATAAAACTGGAAAATTTATTATAGGAAACTACTAACTGCACTAAGCTGTACGGTTGATGACGATTGTACTTGCGTTGTATCTTTTCTATACTTTTAATAGATAATTATGTTATTTTCATATATTAAACAGTACGTTAGTTTCTTCATATCTGATTCTACCTGAATAAATACTATTGAAATTTCCCGCTATTCAGACCCTTATAATAAAAAATAGTTATGTGAGATCATCAAAGTATCACTATAGAAGAGAAGTTTGAAGTTAATATTATGTTATTAGATTAATATTGTCTTATACTACTGTATATTATTAAATAACTACTTATTTTGTACTAGCTTTTACTGATAGTCCCTATATTTAGATAAGCTGGAAGTTAATTTTGTTAATTTGGGAACTACAACGTGCAACTTTTGTTAGAATGTTTTACGGTTGATGATGAATTGTAATTGTACTTAGTACGATTGATATGTTTATAAATTTTTGTAAATAGTTTAAGAATCAGCGAATAAATATCTCCGAACTACTTACTTTCTTTTTTTTTAATCTCCGAAACTACTTAGTCAATGTCTGCAATTTTTTTTAAATTAAAGAGAATGTCGGGGAGCGGGTTTATAGCATAAATTATGGACCTAACTCCTCTGTGAGTTAAAGATTTAGAGACAAAAACTGAGTTACATCGGTGGCGCCCTCTAGCAGATAAAATAAAAATATAAATATAATATAAATAATAATATATATCGATAATAGCAGGGCTTTGAATCGATTAATATCGATAAAAATATCGAAAAAAAAAATATTTTTATATTCTGGTTGATATACATTCAATGACGCGTTGACTTCATCAGCTCTTGTCCTCTTGTAACCACAGGCAAGATCTGACGGAAGTCTCCAGAGAACAACACTGTGCAGCCACCATAGGACTATTATTATGACGCAAGTCTCGCATCGTTCTATCTAAAGCTTCAACTGAAGTTTTTGGGACATTGACGCTTCATCCAAATAATTAGACAACAGTCCTGCATCAATTTCCAGTACCACTTTGCTTTGAAACGTTACAGACACTCGTAATATCGTCACTATCATTTTCAAAGGAAGTTTAAATGTAGAATGAGCTGTTTCGGCCCCCTACTAATAGCGTAGCTGGAATGCCAGATGACGCTACCGCAAGAGCAATTTTTCCCCATATCTTACTTTTGCAAGAAGTAAATTTATCAAAAAAGTTTTACCCCTGCCCCCAGGAGCATCTAAAAATAATATTTTGCCTTCATTATTGTTAACAGATGATATTACTGAATCATATACAATTCTTTGTTCACGGTTTAATTGATTTTCATTTTGAACGGACAATAATAGTTGCTGTTGATCATAACTTCTCTCTCTTAAATACTCAATATTAATTGTTGTTCTATTTATGTTTATCGGTAAGGGAAAACCAAAATGTACTATAGATTTCCAAATCTAACCAAAATGTATTATAGATTTCCCCGATAAAACTTCCACTTCTTTGTTTAATTCAAATAAAGCTTCATCAAATATAATTTGGTCAAAACTAATATCATTTGATGACAATTCCTGTCGTTTTCGATGCAGTATATCGTCTGCCATACTTTCACGATAATTTTGCCAAAGCTTCAAAGGATCAGTAATTTGACAAAACGTTAGCATGATAGCAAATAAACATCTTAGTGATTTAGGTGTACAACATATAGACGCTTCTGATAGCGTGTTTTCAATGAGACTCGTCATCCAATAAACCAACGCTTGCATGCACCTTGAAAAGTGTCATAATGACATTTTTCACTGTGCGAAACTTTGAAAAGAGTAGGACCTTTAACTATATGGAGCAGCATCCTCAAGTGAAAACACTCGGTATTGTTAGGATGGATTGTATATACTCTGCCCAGAGCATCGGTTTTTTTTGACGCCAGGGTGCCCTTCCACCACAGTTCCTTTTTTATACGCCGCGATTAAACTTTTTACCAACCCGATTCCATGTATAGTAACTTGGAATTTTATCATAAGTCAACGTTTTTAGCAAATTCATCTTCTGCTCATAATTTAAAAAACGCTGTTAGTGTCGTATCTCGCGGATTATCAACAATTTCACTTACATTACTTTCTGAAAAATATACCCTTTGACCATTTTCTAAGTGAACTGCGAGATGGATAACAGTTGGTGCTCTCTCGTGTATACTAAATGATAAATCCGCCAAATTGCGTCTGAGCTACAAATGTAGCGACCAACCCGATATTGGTCCACTTCATCTGTCGACTGCCGCTAAACGTAGCTTGGTCGCTGCCTTTTTAATATATTTAGTTACATATTTATCGACTTTATAGAACTACATCATTCTACATTAATATGACAATCAAATACTTTAGCAAAAGTTTGTTGTAGGGTACAATCCATCTATTGTCAATTTCATGATTTGGAATAGTACATATTTTTCCACCTTCTTCGGGTGATAATCTTCTATACTTTGGATAGCCATCGTCACCAGAGAGGTATTTTTCTCTGAAATTGTTTTGGGAATTTCTTAGAACATTTCCCCTCAACCATGGCATGGTGAGTTATGGTTAAAAGCCCCACATGGTCCATGAATCATGTGCTTTACAACAATATCATACAGTTCTTGATCTTCTTCTTTATTTGGTATTTCAGCTGTAATTACACTGTCAATTTGGTCTGGTTGGATTTTGTTTGTAAGCCAAAGAAGAAGGTGTATATGTGGTAACCCACGCTTTTGCCATTCAACCGTATACATATAACACCGGAAGGGCCAAATATATTATGTTAATTAATGAGAGTTAACAGCTTTTGCAACCTTTAATGAAAAATCGATTTACTATGTCGTATCTATCTTGAGGTTTTGAATTAGTAGTATGGATATTATTTAAGATCTCGGGCCAGTGTAGATTACATGTCATCGTGATGAATAAATCTGTTTTTACCATAATTTTTTTACGTAAGTCATTGCATCCTGTGTTTTTTCATGAAGATACCTCGGTCCCCCCGTAAAACTTGATGGCAATATAACTAATTGTCCAATTTATTGCTTTGTTCATTTGAGCGCAATGCGTCCTGTAGATGATATAACTTTCAGCACGTAATGTCTTTTGATTGTGTCTTATAAACGCCAAACGCTCAGATTCGATTTTGGCATACTGATCAACTATATATTGGTTAAATAACATGCCATATCTAAGTAAATGATTTGAATGTTCTGGCGTTCCATTATGCGGTAGCAATAATAGTTCATACATGAAATTTTTTTTTGTGTAGAACTCTAGTAACAGGATCGACTTGAGGGTATCTATCGAGTATCCATCTTCACCACCGTAGGGGAACATTAATGGATATTGAGACTGTCGTAGGATCGGTGCAATTCAAAATTATTTGAAGATTGTCATCACGACATCGCAGTACAATGTCTCTTTTGTCGAATTGTTGTCCTGTAATTATAACGGCTACTTCGCTCGTTGACGGAGCATTGTAACGACCGCGATTTTCACCAATTGGAACTTTGTTAGAGTGAATTACCAATTTATAGTCTGTAACATTAGAAGGAACGCTTTTCAAATGGCTGTTTTCAAAGACTTTAACATGTCTATTATGAGGTTTTAACATGTCTTGTAGGGATCTTATTAATATGCTGTCGAGGATCTCTCTGTTACATCGTTTTGATACTTGTGTATCAGGATCGGAAATAAAATAAATCTGCAAAAATTTATGGTCATCAGGATGATGTGGAAAAAGACTGCCGGCAACGTGGTAAACCTGACCCTGTACTTTAAAGGTAGGCATAAACCCTTTATGAACTACCTGCTTGCTTCTGATGAAGTCATTTGGAAAGCATTGTTGTAAGAACGAATTTCGCGTGTGAATTGTTTATGTTTGTGTGACTTCCATTAAGAAGGGAATTCAATGGTTCTGGTGGTATAATTATTTCATCTAATTTTACTTTGCCATTAGAGCAACATAAGGTTTGCTTCGTCTTTCCATCTCAGAGCAGAACAAAACTGGCAAACTATTGTAAATTTCCTATAAAAACTGATGGGTCATTTTTGTAATCCACCGTTAACACATAGTTCATAGCAGAATAATCTTTTCTCGACCATGAACCTCTGTCATTAACAACATCATCATTATTTGTTTGTCGTTCTCTACGTACTACACGCTTTCTTTTGGCATCATTCTGAGATCGACCAATGTTTAACTTTCGTCGAGGCATTTTAAAAATGAAAGTAGTACAATCAATTAAATAAATAGTAAATAACCCGACATTCTCTTTAATTTAAAAAAAAAAAATGCACGACGATTGAATAAGTAGTTTCGGAGATTAGCCCGGACAAAAAAAAGCGACTTAATTTTATAAAGTAGTATAGATATAGATATAGATATAGATTTATCATTGACGTGTATCAGGTATCTATGTGTATGATTTGGTATAAATTTATATTGTACAATTATTATTAATATTGACGTTCATTGTTTAATTTTTTGTATTGACTAAAAATATCTATTTAAAATTCATATTTTTATAAAAGTATTTTTATATACTAGGTGTAATGTAGAATAATATTATAAACCCTGAAAACAACTGAGCGCAATTAGTAGGTATATTAAAAGGTCATTTTAAGCGCAATTGGTAAAATCCCACAAAAGAACTTCTTCCATTAGAAAACAATTATATCAGTACTAAAATGTACTTACTTAAATGATAGGTATCATTCAGTTAATTAATTTACTATTTAAGTTCAACAGAAAACAATTTTGATATTGGATGATTATAGAGTTGACATGAATAAAAATTACAACAATATTTAATTACAAAATTTAATGTGAAAAAAACAGGATCTGAAAAAAAAAATAGACATGAATGTTACAAATGTTATGTACTAATTGTTTAGATAATGAAGTCTTTAGTAATGCTGGTGAATAATCATCTCAATCTTGCTTTCCAGGATTACTAGATACTGAATTAAATTCTACTTTTGATGTTGATGGATTGTTTGAAATTTCATTAAACCTTAAAAAATATTTTTTAATATACAACTAACCTGGTTCATTGTCTCCATCACAATCAAATACTACTATATATCTCCAGTTACTTGAATGGTAAGATAATCAAGTGTTTCCATTTCGGAGCTATACTTATACAAAAATGTTTATATATAGTTAATTTATTGCTACCTAACCTAACCTATTGTTATTATAATAGATTATAGAATACTTAATATTGGAAAAATATCTATCTAACTTCCATGTAGGACGTGGTATATGTGGCAACTAGGTATTATTATATGAAATACAATACACATCCCACATGCTTATATGACGGTCCAAAAAATCTATAATAAATTAACAGAATACATAATAATGAGTAATGACATAACCAATTAGTCCATTAGTGTTGGGCATAAAAAACTGTAACTCTTTCAAGATTTTTAAAATAAATATTTATTATAATAAATATATACAATGTACGTTATAATTTTTTATTGATTATGAATTTATTTAGAAATTTAGCTTACCAAATGCTCATTTATGGAATCAAAAAAATATGTACCTAAGTTGTTTTGTATATACCTACTCGTCACTTATGGGTAGATACCGTCAAGGGGAATCGTAAGTTCCTACACGAGAGTAACAGGTAGACAATTACATACGTTAATTCCTACATATGTGATGTGTAAGTTCCTACACGAAAAAAAAAGGTACGTATGTTAGTTCCTACACGATGGAAGACAGGCACATGTGTAAGTTCCTACAGGGTAAAAAAAAGGTACACGTGTAAGTTCCTACACTAAGTATATTATAAGTTATCAATCCACGTCTATAAAATAACGCATGCGAAAGTTTTCATTCGGATTTTAATTCAAATTTTTATCATCAACATCCGCATATTTTTAAAATTATCGAAATTCTCAATTATTTCAAGTTAATACATACATAAAATAAGAACACAAGAGTAATTTAGTAATTAAAATAAGTCAAAACATGCCGAGAAAAAAATTGTATAAATCAAAAAAATAAAAGAATATTTAACTAAACAAATTAATCAATATGACTACGTTAAAGCTATAAGCTTCAGAAATAAACCTCATAAACTAAAATATATATTTTTTTTATTGTTTTATTATATTAAAATTATTAAATTGATAATATTTATTAGTTTAATTATTAAAATTGTATAGAATGCACTGCTTTATATTTTTTACAATAAATGATGAATTATTATTAGGTAAATTATTAAATATTGTAAAGAACTATTATTTATTATATAGAATAAAGGGTTAAAATGTATGATAGTATTATAATATGATATAACTGATATTAGATTGATAACTTATAATATACTTAGTGTAGGAACTTACACGTGTACCTGGTTTTTACTGTGTAGGAACTTACATATGTACCTGGTTTTTACTGTGTAGGAACTTACATATGTACCTAATTTTATCGTGTAGGAACTAACATGTGTATCTTGTTTACCTGTTTAATTATATCTGAAAACATTACTAGTACATTCAGTGAGAGCATGAAGCTATTAAAAATTATTATTACAATACCTATGTCCACAGCAGAATCAAAAAGGTGTTTTTCGACATTAAAAAGAACTAAAACATTTTTACGTTATACAATGCACCAAGAAAGATTATCAGCATTCAGCATTAGTGATGTTATCTATTGAAAAAAACTTTGTCATGAAATATACATGATTTCAACAATAAAGTCATAGAACTGTTTGCCTTTTCCAAGGCTGGACTTCACAAATAAAAATGTTTCATTTTTTTGTTGTTTAATATTATTAGTTATGACATGTTGTCTGTTGTGACAATAAATAAAATATAGGTACTATACAGTCTATACACTATACCTACATTATGTGTAATATTATTTTCAAATTATTTTTTTTTATTATTATTATTTTCACCAATATAAAAATCAAAAATTCTAATAAATATTTTACTGATCACATTTATATTTTGAACTGATTATTCTTTTGTTTAATTAACTTTTGCAATAATTGCACACCACCTACTTTGAACACCACGAGCCGCCACTGCTTTTTGTGCTTTTTATCAACATAATCTTTAAATGTACCTATAGTTATAATTTATTGTCAAGTTATCATAGTCCTGTACTAATATATAATATTTAAATGAGTCTCATTACAGATGTATAAAATATTAAAACTTAAAAATGCACATTAATTCATAACTACCTAATGCCTTAAAAATAAAATACCAATAAAAAATATATATATTATATTGATGTATATGAATACTAATATTGAGTATATAAACCAACGTGCCTATATTTATTCTAATAAAATAATAACACAAACTTGTTATGTACAATAGACAATAATATATGTTACTTATCTATAAATGTGTAAGATAGACACTAATACCTAACACATGTAGGTCTGACATTCTCCCAAGCAATATACTTATGTAAGCTTACTAATATAACCTAACCCTAACTACTAATTTATCTAAGTTAACCTAGGGATGTCAAAAATACTTTTAAATATATTACAAATCTATAAACATTTTATTTGAATAATAAATACAATGAATGTATAATGTATTCAATGAATAAATTAAAATTTTCTATCTATATTTATTTCCAATAAGTATAATATAATAGATGGTTACAAAATAAAAATTTTTACCATTTATTATTTAAGCAATTGTCATTATTTTTTTAAAAAAGTCAATAATATACGATATGTTTATTTGGTAAATTTTTTTATCTTATAGGACAGGACATTTGAACCAAGTCAGAGCAGTTGTAAATCTAGTACCTAAGTTTTTTCTCTACAGTGTTGAGGAGCATAATTAAACTATAGTAATAAGTAGGGTTTGGATTTAAAGGCAATATATAGACTATATTTAGATTCTAGGTGCATATATTTATTTTCAGTCATTACTTATTTCTATGTCACAGAATTGATGACATTTCATCTATTCTAAGATTATGTAGAAATAAAATTTTATTGGATAATTTAAAAATGTAAATCAAAATTGTGTAGGTACCTACTTTAAAAAAATAATTTGAAAAACTACCTTATTTTTTTTTTTACATAGAAAAATTGATAAAAATATAGCACAGACTATATTTGCAACGTGCTCTGATACTTATATTAAATATAATATATGAATTACTACATACTGTAGCCAACAATAACCATAACACTAGGGGCATAACAAACATCCCTATAATTATGCTAAGGGTGAGCAGCCAAGTAAAGCAATTATCGAGTTTAGACAACCAACAAGTCGGGACCTAAAATGAGAAGTAAAAGCTAATTAGAAAGTATCAAGTATCATCACACGTGTGCTTTCTACCCGCTAGAAAATAATGACTATATGGTTGCTATCTAATGACATGTGTGGATGCGTAATTGTCACCCGGTAGAATATTATAGACACACAATTGACGCACACTGTCGCGGTCGCGCGGATGACGCAAGGCGTGGGTAGAAGTGAATGCTGGTGAAGGTACCGTGGGTGTCCCTGGATGATATATAAGGGGGCCCCGAATAGGCACATTTCAGACGTGATTACCAGAGTTAGAGCGAGCACCTTCACGTCACCCAGTTCAATAATTTTGTCTCCTGGACTTAGAATATTTTTCTAATAAAAAATACTTAGAAAATATTTCAACTGCGTTCACATTTATTTAAAATCTACATCTTTCTGTTGCTCGTACGTGGAACGTTACAAATTTGGCGCAGTCGGTAGGATTCTTTCAAATAAGAATTCTTTAGTCGAACAATTTTATTTTTTCGAACTTTGAACATTTTTCGGGAAAAAAATATGTTTTTTTCCATTTCGAAAAATTCTTCGAAATTAAAATATATCGACATCAAGAATTCACTGAGGCACATTCGGCAACGAATCATTGTTGAAGAAGGCAACTGCAGAACGTCAACTTCAGCGACTCCGAAAGAGAAAGAATCAACAAGTCACACCACGGCTCAGCAATCAAGAAGAATGGACGCATCGACTCAAACCATCGTTGTGTGAGCATAATTTTTTTTCTAATGTAGAATAATTTTAAGCGTCTAACTCTATTCGTGTCTCCTTTGGAATTAAAAACTCCATCGTATAAGTTATTTTAATTGTGAAGGTGTATGTATATATTTCCTGTAAAACATTAAATAAACAATTTAAACAAAAAAAAATAAATAATTTAAATAAAAATTAAATAAATAATTTAAGTAAAAATTAAATAAGCAGGTCGAATTAAATAAATAAATAAAAAAAAAAAACGTAACGATTAAATAATTTTAATATTTTAATATTACACTTAGAATATTTTACGCATAAAAAAAATTATAATAATAATATAATAAATTTTTCTGTTATAAAAAATAACATAAATAATTTTTCGAGAAATAATTAATTAAATAAGAATTTTTTATTTTAAAATAAAATAAAATAAAACATAGTGACATAAATAATTTTTCAGAAAAAAATATAATTTAGAAATCTTAAATTAAAAATTTTATTTTATTTGTAATATAAAAAATAAAAACGAGAAGAATATAAAAAAAGAAGAAAAATTATTTTAATTTCTTTAACATTTTTTTAAATACGGAAATTAAATTAGGAACACGCGAGAAAAAATTATTTTATGAATTATCGGGAAGGTAAGTAATAAGTCCATATATATTGAATTTATTTAGGCTGAAAAATTGCCATATTTTAAAAGTTGATGAAAGGAATTATTGTAAGGCATAGGGAAAGTGGCGCCCCCATCGCCCAGCATTAGATGCCGCAATAGCCACCCCCTGGCCTTAGTTGGCTGAGGGGTCTGGTCCTCCAGGTTGGGGGTTTAGCGTAGGGCTGACAACCCTACCTAATAAAAACTTTTATGTTATGATATCACAAATATCGAAGCCTCAGACAAGAGATTATGGATTAAAGTAACAAACTGTTTAGAACTGGTGCATGCCAAAACTTAGCTGACATGTTGAACACATATAAGATAGACGTTGTAGTAATACAGGAAGTACGATGGCTAGACGTTGGACAAATTAATGTAGGCGAATACGTAATATACTACTCTGGATCACAGAGCTCTCACCATTTTGGAAGTGGCTTCGTGGTGCATAGAAAGTTAGTACCACACGTTATAGAGTTTGGACCAATCTCAGATAAACTGTCGTTACTTACGATTGACACGAAGCCAATAAACATTTGTATAGTAAACGCACACGCTCCAACGGAAGTTAGTAGTCAAAATAAAATAGATGAGTTTTACGATGAATTGACGAAAATATACGAGGGAATAAGGAAAAACTCAATAAAAATAGTGGTGGGGGATATGATTGCAAAATGTGGTAGAGAATCACAATTTATCCCCACGATTGGAAGAGAAAGCCTACACGAACAGTGCAACGATAATGGGCTGAGGCTAGTGTCGTTCGTCAAAAAATTTCTGGTACAACAGTAAGTGCCAAAAAGCTATTGAACAACGTAAAAAAGCAAGAGATGATCATTTAAGATGGGGAACAGATGAAAGTAAGAGGATCTTCATATCCGAACGTAAAGTATGCAAGAAAAAAGGAAATTCTTTAACAATATACTTCAAACTGCAGAAGAAGACCGAAGCCAAAATAAAATAAGAAATTTTTTCCATACAATAAAACAATATAAACAGTTCAACCCTATATGCAAAGCTGTAAAGAGGCACGACGAACAAATAATTATGGATGCAGACGCTAGAGCATCAAGGTGTAAAGAATATTTTGAAAACCTACTAAATGCCACAATACCAGACAACCCGACACCCTATACCACCTTGCAGGGCGTGGAACCACTCACTGAGAACATCAGGCAGGAGGAAGTGAATGTAGCAGTTGCGGGTCTAAAAAATTGGAAGGCTCCAGGATCTGACAACATACCGGTGGAGTTGCTGAAATACGGAGGAAATAACCTCATGAAAGTTTTATTTAGAGTATGCGATAAAATTTGGAAAGAAGAACAAAATCCAACAGGCTGACATGAAGCAGTCATCATACCACTACATAAAAAAGGGGATAAAATGGAGTGTGACAACTACAGGGGCATATCCCTCTTGAATAAAACTTACAAAATATTCTCTAAAATCCTACTGAAACGTCTGTTGCCATACGTAGACGAAAACATAGGCAGCTACCAATGCGGCTTTAAAAAAGGGAAATTGACAATAGACCAACTGTAAATTATAGGACAAATCATTGAAAAAAGGTATGAATACAGACAGAACGTATGGCAGTTGTTCAAAGATTTTAGAAAGGCGTATGACAACATACATAGAGAGAGTTTATATAACATTATGCATGAATTTGGGTTTCCGAGAAAACTGATCAAACTAGTCAAACTCTGTATGGAGAACACACAGTACAAAGTGAGAGTAGACAACACAATGTCCAACCCCTTTACTGTAGACACAGGCTTGAAACAAGGGGATGCTTTGTCCCCAATCCTATTCAACTTGGTGCTAGAAAAAGTTGTAAGAGAACTACAGTGCCTAAGAGACAGCCAAGTAACAAACAACGAAAATGGACTGCGAATACTCGGTTTCGCAGATGACCAGGATATTATAGAAAACTCGCTTACAGAGATAGCAAATGCATTAAGGGAACTGGAAAAAGCCGCGGAAAAAGTTGGTCAAACAATAAACACAAACAAGACAAAACTAATGGAATTAATAGATAGTGACATAGACCCCCAACAAAGGGAAGGACTAAGTTTTGAAAAAGTGGAAGAATTTAAGTATCTAAGGGTAACTCTAAGCATAAAGAACGACTGGTCTAAAGAAATAAATATACGTATAAACAAAGCAGAAAAAACATTCAACGAATTACTGAAATTTCTTAACTCAAAAACGCTCTCGAGAAGATCTAAAACAAGATTGTATGTGTCTGTTATAAGACCCACTCTGACTTACGGATGTGAGCCTGGACTACAACGGTGACGACGGAAAGGAGGTTAAGAACTTTCGAAAACAGGATATGGCGAAAAATATGTGGCCCTGTGTTTGACACGAATGTGGGATGTTGGTGAAGAAGATTCAATAGAGAACTGCAGGAAATTATGAATCTTGCTCCAGTTACTAGCTTCATCAAAGGTCAAAGGATCCAATGACTACGACATATCCTAAGAAGGGAAGAAAACGACCCTGTACGGGCTGCTTTCGAGTGAAAACCTAAGGGAAAACGACCGAGCGGACGTCCCAGGAAGAGGTGAATTGACGGAGTAGCGAAAGACCTGAAGGAAATGGGCATAGAAGACTGGTGTGTAATCGCTCAAGACAGAGAAAAGTGGCGGGATATTGTAGTGACGGCAAAAACTCTTAAAGAGTAAAATGGCCAAAAGAAGAAGAAGAAGAAAGTCGAATAATTTTACAAGAAAATTGTTTTTCTTTATGCGGAAAAAATTATTTAAGATAATTACTACAAGAATAGTATAAAATAAAATTTATTAAAAAAAAATAATAATAAAAAAAAAGAGGATATATTATTAAATAAAAAAAAGAGAATTATAATTAAGGGGGAATATTTTATTTAGAAAGAAAAATAATTATTAGAGAATTATACGTCAAGGAACACGCGAGAAAAAATTATTTTATGAATTATTGGAAGGCAAGTAATAAGTCCTAATATATTGAATTTATTTAGGCTGAAAAAGTGCCATATTTTAAAAGTTAATGATAGGAATTATTTTGGGGCGGATTTGAGCCATATATTGAGAATTAAAAAGTATTGAATTATTTTAGGCTGAAAAAGTGCCATATATTGAGAATTAAAAGTATTGAATTTATTTAGGTTGAAAAATTGCCATATTTTAAAAGTTGATGAAAGGAATTATTGTGGGGCGGATTTGAGCCATATATACAGGGTGTCCCACAGAGATCTGACAAATGAAATAACTTTTGATCTAATTAATATTTTTAAAAAATTTCTTTTAAATATAATTTATAGACGATTGCGCTACATTTTTATTATCATTTTTTTATTTTTTATTTTTTAATACCGAAAATAAAAAACTTAAAAATTTATAAAAAAAATTTCCAAAGTATTCAAAATAGCCAATTTGTAAATCTGATTTTCAGAAAAATTTACATGGTAAAAACATTTATTTAAGTCAAGTGGCTGATTTTTTACAATTTTTTTAAATATCAATATTCTCGTTAATAATTTACTATCTAGTTTATGATAGAAACATTATAATTTCAAAAAATATAATTATTTTAAAATTATTTTGTATGTACATTTTTAAATAGGTGCATATTCAAATCTAACTATTTTTTTATTGTATTTATTATAATTTATAATAATAAGTTGTGTACTGGTATATAAACTATATTAATACAATAATACCCGCAATTATTGATTAAATAATTCATGTGTTTATTACCAGAAATGTATAATACCTTTTTACAATTAATTTTAGCGTTTATACTTTTAATTTTAAATAATCCGTTTGTAGAATACGGTTAATTCAAAACGCAGTAATAGAACAATAGAAGACGCTTTAAGCGTTTACTGTTCACACTTGCTTGCGGTATTGCGTAGCGTAATCGCGGTGGCAGTATAAATCTGTGTCGTTACTCGTTAGTGAGTTATTACCCGTCCATAACCTGTTTAACCCAAAAAAAATCGTCCCCACCCATAACTTACACAGTTAAACAATATTATTCTATGACACAACACAATGATAATCACAGAATATGTCCAATTTAAAAGACGTTGATTAACCCCTAATCTTGACCCATTGTTGATCAATAATAAAAGATATTACTATCACAGATTACCAAAGTTAGGTAATAATTTATAACCTTAGTAGTTCGTGCTTAAAATAATAGTGATAAATGATAAGATACCATGTGGTTGTTTGTTGATAATTTGATAATTATTAAAATGATAACGCTCGTGTTAGTTCTTCGTAATTTTTATATGACAGTTAAAACAAAAAGTTAAACTAAATTTAAATACGCATCTAATTATTTCATTATTTCAATCAAGTTGATATTTTTAAGTCATTGTAATTAGTGCGTTTGAATTTTTGTCATCTGGTTTAGTTTACTATACATATCTTTGTGTCTAGCTTATTTTAATATACTAAAATTAACTAAATAAAAATAATAATTCACCATTCAAATGATAGTTTTTAAAAAATATGTTTTTGGTTATTTTATGAAAAATATGTAGAATATTGATTTATTATAAATACATTACTATAGTAAAGATTACAAGTTTAATTAATTGGTTATTTTTAATACATTGTGTCATTACAATGACTGAGGATTTATTGTCCGTTACTGATTGTCAAAAAAGTCTATGTATAAAATGTAAGTATTAATAATTTGATTATACTATATATTTATTAATTATATTACATATTATTTAAATTGTATTTTATCTTGTATGTAGTTCCATAAATATGATCCAATTACTACAAGTAACATAATGTTTGATGTGCCGCAACATACATGTCAATTAATAATGTCAATAATTAATTGGTTATTTTTAATACAATGTGTCATTACAATGACTGAGGATTTATTGTCCGTCACTGACTGTCAAAAAAGTCTATGTATAAAATGTAAGTATTAATAATTGATTATACTATATATTTATTAATTATATTACATATTATTTAAATTGTTTATCTTGTATGTAGTTCCATAAATATGATCCAATTACTACAAGTAACATAATGTTTGATGTGCCGCAACATACATGTCAAAAAAAAAAAAAAAAAATCAAATAGAAAGTCTTACCTCAAATGTAAATATAACTGAATAAGATCTTTTCATTCTAATATTAATAGATATTATTAATTAATATTTTATCATTTTATTTTATCTTATAGGTAAAAAGTAGCTTTCAAAATGAATTTCGTGATTCAAAATATATACCTACAACATTGATGATCACACAATATCTTGTATGTTCAAGTATTAACATACATATAGTATGTAGTCTATATACACTACTATACTGTCTCTACAATCCTCTACAGTTTTATGTGTTGGAAAATCATCAATTTATGTACCAATGGATAAATTATGTATTTATATTTAAATTAATAGTATGAATTGTATGATTAAATTCATTAAATTATTTTAAAAAAAAATTGTATAGGTCTTATAATTAGAATATTAGGAATACTGAGAAAAATCAAAAATTTTATAAAGTGTTAAGCAAAGAAAGGTGACCTATTTTAAATTCAAAAAATATGAGACTTATGGTCGTAAACTTCTAGGTTATAGAGACCTTTTATTTGGTTCTGAAATATAATTATTTTTCAACAATTTAAAAAAAAATTAAATTTATTTCTATCTCCGTCACTAATGAGGTGAATTATAAACAGATAATTAATTTTTTTTTTGAAGTAATGATTGATTTTGTTTAGTAACTATGAGTTTTTAGATTATACACAAATACTCTGCTTACGCAATCCGTTAAGTATAAATTCTAATGATTTTTAGTTAACTAAGTGAATTTAGTCGGTATTTCAGAAATAAAATGATTTTACTACATTTGTATCTTAACAGCAATCCTTGGCGTGCACATCTTTATACCGTGGACATAGGTTTCCTTCAATAATTAATAAACTATACTACAATACTAATAACTAGTAAGCATAAGGTATATTAAATGTCTGAACATGCCTACTACAGTCAGTTACATTATATTTGATGCTTTTTTTTTTTGAATATAGTATGTATATTTTTATATTTTTTATATGTTTAAAACAATTAAATCAAACAAAAATAATTTCAACCTACAATCTTCTTGATTGGTTATTACAATAATTTAATTAATTAAAAGTTAACCATCACAGATATTGATTTGTGCAAGTTTGTTAATATTGCTGTTAAGATACTAAAAGATAAAGAAATTGATATTTAATAATTATTATAATAGGGTTTTTTAATTTAAATTATAACAAATGATATGACGTACAACAAACATATTATGTATTGTTACGGCCAACATTTAGGTTGCTGGTAATGAATTACCTGTCCTTTTTTACGGTCTTGAGTTGGGCATCTCGGCGTGTTCTTAAATATAAAAAATATAAGACATTAATTAGTCATGTACCTATAATAAATTATTAAAAAAGATAAATAGTAAAAAAAAAAAAACATTAATATTACTTTATTTTTTTTGTCTTCCCAATAGACAAATCTAGCTTTGGCTTTTCTTATAAGGTACTGATCTTCTACAGTTTGCTCTCCAATCTTGATGCCATTTAAAATGTCCAAAAATTTACTATGTTTGGGACACCACCATTCAGTACAATTCTAATAAAATACAAATTATAAACTTGATATCAAAATCATTTTAAATGAATATAATACATCATTTATTTTCAATGCGTCTGAGCTTATACTGCTTGGCTCATCTTGTACACTTAATTTTTTCATTTTTGAACAGACAAGTTTTTCAATAAATGAAATCTTGGATTCAAGTGGCTGTAAATCATCTAATTTTACATAATTACTCATACTAGATGAGGGGGAATTATGTAAAATTTGTTGCTCCTGAATGTAAATAATTTTAATTTAGTATTATGTGTTGGATATTTTGTTTATTTGTGTATTTTATTATTTATTAAATTTATTTTTACCAATTTCTTTTCAATATCTATTGCGGTTTTATCATTCACCTCAACAGTGACCAATTTTTGTTTAAGTAATTCCTATAAAAATAACACTTAGCATATTTTTTTTAAATAATTTTCTTACATGTACTTACAATGTCCTTCTCTAAACTCTCACATTTTGTTTTGAGTACAGACTATAACAAATATTGTAATTTATATTATAACTGCTGTGTATTTATAAAATTATAATGTTATACCTATAATTAGGGTTAGGATGTTTATGCACTAAAAAACAGATAAATATGCATAAAAAATAAAGAAATGCGAAAAAAAATGCAATATAAATATAATATGTTTAGAAATAAATTGAATTATTAATAAAAAATCAACAAATTGTGTCAGTAAAAAAAATAAAAAAAATTTGCAAAATCATAAACATCATAACCCTACCTATAGTTATACATATTTTACTATTATTTATTAATAACTGAAAGTATTAAGTGTAATATATTTTTTAATTTTGCTACTAGAGTACTTACATTATCTTCTTCCAAAATATCATTTTTGTTTTTGAGTATGATCTATCAGAAAAAAAAAATTGTAAATATTATGCATATTTTTTTATTTGTTTTATAAACTTACATTTTTTTCTTTATAAGCCTTTTCCTGAACTTTTAATGTTACCTAATAATATGTTATTGAAAATAAATTGTTTACCGTGTAATTATTTTTTTATTATTTATTCTGCTTTAGTTACTTACAATTTCTTCAGCAAGTGATTTATTTTCTGTTTGAAGGCGTATCACATCTTCAGCATAATAGTTACTTTCAACATTTTTATTTTTTAAATGTTTGTCTAACGTATGGTATTGCTGTAAATTTGTGTATATACATATGTGTCTTATTATTATTTTCAAAAAAAAAAAAAAAA
Source organism: Aphis gossypii (assembly GCF_020184175.1). Lineage (NCBI taxonomy): Eukaryota > Metazoa > Arthropoda > Insecta > Hemiptera > Aphididae > Aphis > Aphis gossypii. The sequence goes on from NW_026083261.1 coordinate 40,841, forward strand.
ATAGATATTAATTTCAATATTCACATACCTGACGTAGAGTATCCATTTCATTAATGGCATCTTTAAGCGCGGACTTGAAAAATTCTAGTTCGGTAATATCATCACCTTTATTATTTTTCTTGTACTCACCATATAAAACACCAACATCTTCAAAAGTATCCATTATTTTAAATGTTTAAACTTTAAGCAAAATAAAGAAATAAAGAAGGTGCGATGTATATCTTTAAATGCACAAATCTAAACAAGTTGTAGAACAAAAAATACTACAGAAATACATATGTAACCATGTAGAAAACACTTAAAAGTGTCAGACTTTCCAGTTAGATAAAACTAATAAATGTACTATTTATAAAATAATAATCAAGTTTAGATAAGTGTCATATCTTGGTTTTGGAAATCCACATTTTTTTTAAACTATTATGTATTTATGTAGGTTTTCTATTGAGACTTTAACAGCCTATCTGACTTGAAGATTTTTCTCAAATTTTAACCAAAATATAATTAATTTTAATTAATTTAACGATGCCTGCAATTTATAGTAACGCAGAGTATTCTGATATGTTGGCTATTTTTTATGAATGTGGTAAAAGTACACTAAATGCTTCTCGTAAATATTACAAAAATATCCAGAACGAAGACAACCTTCACGAGCTACATTTACCAATGTAGCAAATACATTGCACCAAACAGGTAGAATAATAATAATATTTTAATAATTAACAATCATATAAATATTTTATAAATTATATTAGTACCTATATACAATCTATTATTAATATTAAATAAAGCGCAGCTTAGTTTTACTTTTAAAAAAATACAGTTTATTCCTTAATACATAATATACTATAAAATAAAATGAAAGAATATAAATATAAAATACAAAACATGAATTTAAATAAATTTATATCAATTAGACAATAACTACATCATAGAATTTACATGGTATTCTTCATTAACAAATTCAAAATAAGACACTAAATACACTAAAAAATTAAAATTTTGTACAGGCAAGTTTCCAGATGGCCATCGATCAAGAAATCACGCTGTTGTAGATGATTGTAATACTGTTGATGTTTTAGCTGCATTTAGTTTCACACCACAGGCATCAATAAGATCCGTAGCTCGGCAAACAAATATTTCTAAATCAACAGTACATCGCATACTAAAAAACAATTCATTTCATCCGTTCAAATTACATTGTGTTCAAGAGTTGAAACCATCTGATCCAGAAAGAAGACTGCAATTCATATCAGAAATTGTTAGCTTGTATGATCAAGATAGCAATATATTGGACAAAATTTTATGGACTGATGAAAGTCTTTTTAACAATAACGGCATGGTAAATCGGCATAACGCACATTATTGGAATGATTCAAATCCATTTTGGACAAGAGAAACCAAGTCCCAAGTTCGATGGTCCATAAATGTATGGTGTGGTATATTAAATAACACATTAATAGGACCTTACTTTTATGAAGGGACGTTAACTGGTGTACGTTATTTGAATTTTCTAGAAAACATTTTGCCATTATTGCTAGAAAATGTTCCTCTTCATACTCGGGAATGTATGTGGGTACAGCAAGATGGTGCTCCACCACATAATTCCAATATAGTCAAAGATTATTTGAACAATACTTTTCCTTTGCGATGGACAGGTACGAACGGTCCAGTTAAATGGCCACCACGTTCTCCAGATCTTACACCACTAGATTTTTTTTTATGGGGATATTTAAAGGATCGTGTTTATACTGAGCAATCTTCTTCACTCGATAATTTGAAAGAGCGTATCATTGCGGCATGCTCGTCCATAACATCGGAAATGTTGAAGTCTGTGACGGCATCAATATTAACACGTTATGAAAAATGTCTATCAAATAACGGTAGACATTTTGAAAATATATTAAAATAATTTAACTATTTTTTCAAAAATAAATATTATGTTATTATTGCTACTATGTAAAATATTTTATAATAAATAATTAACTATTAAAACTAAATTATTAAGCTATTGCATAGCTTTTATCGCAGGCGTGGTGACTGAAAATATATTTTTCGTAACGAAAAAGCGTGACCGTTACCCGTTAATTGTTACCATGGTTACCGAAAATAAATAATAATAATAATAATCGTTATCATTTATTATTATTTTAGTTTAATATTATTCACTGTTATCTACCAACAAAACAAATGCATTTTGTCAAATCTTGAGATATGCGGTGTTGCAGTTTCAGCGACGATATACAGTATAATAATAAAAATAATATAATAATATAATAATATTATATTATATTATTATTATTATTTTTTTTATTAAATTTTATTAACTTCTTATTTCGTGTTAATATGTAATACTGCAATAGCTTTATCGCGGCAGTCCCCGAGTGCCACTTGACTTTTTTTTATTATAAAATGTAAAGAATAATTAACTTGGTTGATCTTGAATCTGGATTATTGATCCGCTATCACTGTTTAATGTTTATTATTTAAAAATGATAATTGATATCACGGTCTTAGATTGATACTTTGATCCAATTGATAAAACATAATTGATAATGATAATGACATTTTATTTTATATCACGGTTTTATCTTAACCGTGTTTTATATTCAATATAATCTTTATCAATAATATTGGTTATTTTTATAATATAGCTATTATTGTTATGACATGTTTTCCCAGTACTTCAGAAATCGAGCACCACAGAATTGATATCTATCCAATTAATACCTATGACAATAAACTATTGTGCACACAATATTTTATGGCCTATCCTCAGATAAAAGATGTCAATATTTTAACTACTGGTTTTTAATAAATACAGCTACCACGATTACGCTACACAATACCGCAGGCAAGCGTCTCTTAATACTGCGTTTTGAAATAACCGTATTCTACAAACGGATTATTTAAAATTAAAAGTATAAACGCTAAAATTAATTGTAAAAAAGTATTATACATTTCTGGTAATAAACACATGAATTATTTAATCAATAATTGCGGGTATTATTGTATTAATATAGTTTATATACCAGTACACAACTTATTATTATAAATTATAATAAATACAATAAAAAAATAGTTAGATTTGAATATGCACCTATTTAAAAATGTACATACAAAATAATTTTAAAATAATTTATATTTTTTGAAATTATAATGTTTCTATCATAAACTAGATAGTAAATTATTAACGAGAATATTGATATTTAAAAAAATTGTAAAAAATCAGCCACTTGACTTAAATAAATGTTTTTACCATGTAAATTTTTCTGAAAATCAGATTTACAAATTGGCTATTTTGAATACTTTGGAAATTTTTTTTATAAATTTTTAAGTTTTTTATTTTCGGTATTAAAAAATAAAAAATAAAAAAATGATAATAAAAATGTAGCGCAATCGTCTATAAATTATATTTAAAAGAAATTTTTTAAAAATATTAATTAGATCAAAAGTTATTTCATTTGTCAGATCTCTGTGGGACACCCTGTATATTGCGAATTAAATAAGTATTGAATTTTATAGGCCCGAGAAGAGCCGTCTTTAGTGATTTAAATAATTGAGAATTTTATAGGGGATAAAAAAATCCTAAGTAAAAAAAAATAATAAATAATAAAAATATTGATAGAAATAATTGGGGAAATATAATAGAAATTTTTACGGAAAATTTTATAATAAAATAATACTGATAAATATTATTTAAAGAGATTAATGTTTAATTAATAATTGAGAAAAAATAATAAGTTGTGTAAAACAAATAATAATTGAAGAAAAAAAATACTAAATAATTTATTTTAATAAATAAAATATAATTAATTTAAACTATAATAAATGAGTATAAAAATAAATTTATGAATAAGGAGGAAGAAGAAAATAGTTATAGTGAAAACGAAAGTAACAGTTCGGAAGAGGAAACTGATAAAACAAATAAAATCGAAACTCAAGTAGAGTTAAATAAAAATATTGAAGTAGAAAAATTAGTAGAAATAAGTATAAATACGAAAGAGGATAGCGACTATACACAGGGAATTAATAAGGAAAATACAAAAGGGAAAAGTTTGTTAGATACTACTGTTAGAGAAGACTCGAATACGGGAGTAGAACCAAGAATATTAGGGTTACCTAGTACACCAAATTTAGTCCATATAGAATTAGGACCAGTAAGAAGGAAACAAAGAACAAAAATGTCTAGTGTAAAGGCTACAATTGAGCAGGCCACTGCTATGATACCAATTTGCGCCGATGCTAAAGACGTTTGTTCGTTTTACGAGCATGCGATTATGCATGCGAGGCCGTAGAAACTATACCCTTATTAGTAAAATGTATAAATACTAGAATTACTGGCAAGGCATTAGAGGTATGTCGATGTAGAGAAACTAGCGATTGGGAAACTATTAAATAATATTACGGGGGGCTTTTGAACAACAATTGTCACCACAAACATTGCAGATAGGATTAAATTCCGTACGTATGAAAAATGACGAAGATGTATTAACCACAAATATATAAAAATACTAGATAGACGACTCCCTATTCCTACAATGTAAAAATTATGATGCCTACAAAAAGGCGGAAATTCTCTTATCTAAGAGGTGAATGTTTACAAAATATATATTATAATAAAGTGATAAACCGTAATAATGTTATGGCGGGAAACAAAACTATTAAAAATGTATTAATAATGTATAATTATAATAAATATAATTATTATTTTAGTTAATTAATAATAACAATAATAATATTATTTATTATAATAAACGAGAAATACAATGCAGATAAACATGTTTAATAAAAAAGTTTCAAGCTTATCCAATACACACATGCTTGAATTTGGTTGATCTGAGTTAATTTTATAAATGAACTAATTATAAAAATAAACGTTTATATTCCTAAGTTATACTACAACATAATAATGTAAACAAAGAGAAAGAACAAATAATTGAATTTAATATAAAAGAAAATAAACTAGGTGAAGGCTGGAATTTACTTGTATTAACTCTACATAGGGTGTAATTAAATCTGAAGCTCATATGTATGACTAAAAGTTAAAACCTTAAACTCATGATTCATTAAATTAGTAAAATTCAATTTGATTTTATTAAGAATGATTTTGATTAATTAATTTTTAGTTGTTACCCGTGCCAAAATACAAATATTATAACCTTTTTTTTTTTTACAGCGGTATCGATATATGGGGTGGGACAGACCTCTCGGTAATTTCACCACCATATACCATCATTTATTGGAAAAACAATACCAAATTACAATAAAGTGAAACATAAAACACAAACAGTATGTAATATATTTGTACATGATGTGGGGGCCCCTCTAACCACCCTGCTTTGGCCTTCGGCCTACAATATATAACTTAACTAGCAGCAATAATTTAAATGACTCTCTGCCTTCTGCGTTCTGCTTCCTCTTTTTTCCTCATCACCTCGTTGATGAATGTCGCTCCTGCAGCCCAGAATTCTTCACTTTGAAGCATGAAGTTGACGAGGTTGGACGGAGTGATGGTAGTCGCATATACTACGTTCACTCTGGACCGTCTGCTCTCCCAGGCATCGCAAACAAACAATGTGTGGTAGGCGTCGTCTACAGGATGCCCACAGTACCAGCATTCGGAGGAGTTCAGCTTCCCGAATCTTTTGAGATAGGCACAGAAGCATTCGTGCCCACTAAGAGCCTGCGTCAGGTGGAAGTCTATCGTGCAGTGCTTCCTTTTCACCCATAGCTATAATTCTCCTATTAGAGAGTAGGTCCACCTGCCCTTGGAGCTTTCGTTCCATCTGGTTTGTCAGGTTGTCAGCGTGTCCTCTGATGGCTGGAATCTTGAGTTACCTCTGTGTTCGTAGGTTCTTCTTCTCTCTTCGGCCATGAGGTCCAATGGGGCAGTGCATGAAATAACTCTTGTCGCTGGATACTGTGCAGTATGCAGAAACTACCCTCAGGCAAATTCGCCTTTGGACTTTCAACAGAGTGGACCAGCCTATTTTGCTCATGTCCTGTGTCCATATCGGAGCACCGTACAATAAGATGCTGTGCACTACATTACTGAGTAGCTTCCTCTTCCGCGATTTGGCTGCGCTTATGTTGGGCATTATTTTAGCTAGATTTTGTGCGACTTTACCTGCTTTTGCCGCAGCCGTTTTCGCGTGTTCTGTAAACGACCACTTGCTGTCTAGCTAGTGCCCGAGGTATTTCAGACTCCCGCATGTAGTCACTTAGTGTCCTCTGATGGTGATGAGCATGTCGTTATGCGTTCTAGTACGTGTGATAATCATAGATTCGCATTTATGAAGTGCGAGTTGCAGCCCTGTGTTGGATAGCCAGTCCCTGACCCTATTCGCTGAGGTAGTCAGCAACTGTTCCAGTTGGATACTGTCCTTGGCCTCGGCTACCAGGGCGACATCATCCGCAAATGCGAGGATCTTGACCCCCGCGGGGAGTCTAGTCCTCAGAAGCCTATCATACAATATGTTCCACAGTGTTGGCCCGAGGACCGAACCCTGTGGGACTCCACACGATACTTCAATTTCTTTGGTGTCCTCAACGCCTATGTCAGTTTGCAGTCTGTGGTCGTCCAAATAACTGCCGATAATTTGCTCCAGATATTTGGGAACGCTTTTCTCTTGTACAGACTTCATAATCGCCTCCCAGGGGGCAGAATTGAAAGCATTTTTAATATCCAACGTGAGGATACCTACTTTTAACTTGGATGACCTGACAGTACCCCTCAGCGCATTTAGTGCGTCGGTTGTAGATCGGCCCTTACGAAAACCGAATTGCCTGTCATCCAGGCCACCGGACTCCTCTAAGTAGTCTCGCAGTCGTGTGTCCAGGATTTTTTTTAATAGTTTTCCCAAGCAGTCCAGTAGACATAGATAGGGGTCTGTAGGAGGAAGGTTCGGAAAGGGGCTTGTCACCCTTTCGTAGGAGGACTAACCTTCCTATCTTCCATTTGTGGGGGAAGATACCCTCCGCCAGGCATGCGTTGAAGACGTTGAGCAGTACGTTGGGGTTGCGTGTAACAATCACTTTCACCGCCTCGTTCGGGATGCCGTCAATGCCTGGAGCTATCTTGTTTCTCAGACGGCTAGCTGCAGCTTTAAGTTCCGCGTAGTTTATCTTCCAGTGGGCTTCGTACGGTAGCGGGTTAGGTTACTCTGTTGTATTGTCCCTTCTTGGATGTTGTGGGAATAGACCGTTGACGATGTTTTCGATGCGTCCTGCGACGTTGAGCTCCGGAATGGGGGACGGTCTCGATAACTTACCTATGACTAGCTTGTACGGTAGGCCCCAGGTGTCGCGCTCTACTAGCTCACACAGCTTCCTCCACGCGTCTTCTTTTGTCCTATTTATGGCGTGTATCGTATGGCGATTCCTCTTCGCCGCTTTCGCACTCTCTGCTTCTGTTGCGCTGTTCTCCGGTCCGACCCGTTTCCTCTGTCTTTGGAAGACCCTGCGCATATGGTTTGCAGTTTTCCGGAGTACATCGATTTCAGACGACCACCAGTGGACAGATTTTCTGGCTCTCCTTCCACCTGGGTTTTCGGTACAGCAGGCGTGGATTGCTTTTGTGAGGGCCAGCACCCTATCTTCAGCTTTTCCGCAGGATACGATTTGGCTAAGATTTCCGGTCGTGAGCGCTGATTCGAGTTTTTTGAAGTCGATTTTTGGGAATCTAAGATTCTGAGCGGTGTTATTCTCAGCGCCAATATATACATTAAACACGATGTAGAAATGGTCGCTGAGCGACTCTTCGTCTAGCACTCTCCATCCTGAGACCTTGCGGGCTATGATGGGAGTTGCTAAAGTAAGGTCCAGTATGCTTCCTTTGTGGAAAGTGCTTTTATTTTCCTTGTTGCAGATGACCAGCCCTAGGGCGCTTATCAGATCGACCACGACTTCTCCTCGCTGCTCACTTTTCAGGGATCCCCAGTCTATATGCTTGGCGTTGAAGTCGCACGTTATAATAGCTTCGGTCCGCTCACTTCTTAGGCTGTGTTCCAGCCTGGCTAGGAAATCCAGATATTCTGGGAACGTGGAGTTGGGTGACCAGTTGCACGAGTAGAATCTTATTCCGTGCACCATGATCCACCTAAAACCCGCTTCCTCTTTGCCTTCGTTATCGAGTCTCGCACGCTTAAAGTTTACTACTGCAGCTTTGCCCGATGTATCCATGTGCTAATTTTGGACTTCGTCTCTGTTAGGCTCGCTTGCTAATATGAAGTCGGATGATTTCTCCGTTGCCACTTGTTGTAGCAACGCCTGAGCTGCTTTGCAGCAGTTCAGGTTGATTTGTATGCACTTAATCATTTCTCTGGTACAAATATTATAACCTAGGTTTATGAATAAATCAATTATGCAAGACCAAAAAAAATAATTATAATTATAATACCTAACATATTAAGGATATATATTTATAGATTGCTATATTATACACATTTTTATTATCATACCAATCTTTAATAATAATTAATAATTTTAATTATTTGTAGGTATTATTATTAACAAGTTAATATACCAGTTTTATATTGTTTAATTATTTTTATTATTATTAAACTAGGTGATATGCCAGTTTTATTTTGTTTTAATTATTTGTAGGTATTATTATTAACAAGTTAATATACCAATTATTTTATATTGTTTTAAATATTTGTTTTATTATTAAATTACCTACAAGTTATTACCTTCAAATATCAATAAATATATTACCTTTGATTGATTGTTTGAATTGCAAAAAATGTTAAATGTATTCATAAACATTAAAATATATTTACTTCATTATATCTTACTTTGAACAATGTAAACACATAAGGAAATAGTATTTCAAAAAGTAGGTAGGTACTTATTAATAATTTATATAACTGTTTAATGAGTCTAAAGTTAATAATATGAGTTATAAAAAATAATTAAAAATTAAAAATCATGATCTTAGAATGTCTATTGTCTAATATTCATATGATAAATATTAAATTGATAACAATGATACTGTATCAGTGTTGTGAATATGTTAACATTTACCTTGTGGTGATTACGACGTGTTATCACCACTTACTCTAGCGCGTTCGCCGTATTATTGTCGTCACTATTTGTCTTTCGTTCCTAACGTCGAATTATTTATATTGTATATGTTGTAAACGTTTATATTGTTATATTGTATTTAGCTGTATATTTTTTTGTATCGTCTTTGATCGCGCGACGACGTGCCATCTTAACTTGTTCTCCCGCCTCGTGAGCTAACGTTTTCACCGTTACGGGCTCCAAGCCTTCTTCGCTCGCCTCGAGTATACCTCACTCCCTATTACGCGACCAGAATCGACACTCGTCTGCCCTCTCGTACGCCAAACCTTTTTTCCGTCACACGACTTTTGTTCCGCAACGTTGCAAAAACACGCCGCGCATTTTTTACCTCTACGCTATAATTATTTATTACTCCTGTAATTATTTATTTTTGTATCAAATACATTACGTCGTTTTTACACATTAAAAAGTGTTTGTTTGTCAAGTTTTCATTTTTTTTTTCTATATACTGTAACGGACAAAATCCAATGTAATATATTTCTATTCCGTTAACACATATAATATGATGCGATTGTGCTCTTCGTCCCGCGGGCCCCTCTGCTGCTGCCCGAAAACGACACCAATTTATAACGATGTGCACACACATACTATCACTATTCCTAGTACCCGTGGTCCGGAGTGACCGGCCATCAATATATTAATTAGTGTTACCAATTAAAATATTTTATATATATATATTCTATTATATCGGCCAAGTATTATGACATATCCATTAGGTAACGTCGTCGATGTAAGTTACATGTGCATGATAAACCTAACGGCCGTATTATCTTGTCACTTGTATTGTTCCACTCCATTGAACAACATGTTGGAGTAGTCAAAATCCATCACCGAGGGCGTCTCGGAGACGACGCTCCAGACACTGGACACTTTTGGTGATATTTTATATTATTATTTATTATATACAAAATAAATACCTTGGCCGGTATTGAATATTAAATTAAATACTAAACTAAATGTACAAATATATTATTATTATGTTCCAATGGTATTATGGATGATACCCCGTTTACTACTGGTGTAAATGTTTTAATTATAATGTTATTCAGTTTGTGAATACAACTATATTATATTTGCTATTATTGGTATACGTGCCGGTAACCGATGCTCGGAGCCGTGCCCTAGTATGATGTGTTCTACTATATTTAAATTATTATTATTATTCTTTTTTGCGTGACCTTTACTTGAGGCGAAGTTTTTATGCCGTGTGGCTTTTCTTGGCCATAACTTACAATTCATATTTTTCTTTAATTATTAATATAAATATTACCGGAATAAACATCCCCAAAAACAATGTGTTAATAATTAATTTTTTTTCATTTGTTTTCATTCCTTTTATCCTTATAATATTATAAAATCCCGCATGCTCCGGTTTCCAAATTTCGGCTGCGGGTTGGCGACCTTACCATTTTCGTCAGGGTACGCTCCACAAACCGAACCTGGGTACAAGATTGTGTGAGACGTTACAATACCTTCTCTCGCTTCGAGTCAGAACGAAGCGTTGATTTGTTTAGGTAACCTACAAAACGGGTTAGCTAAAACCTCTTAGATAAAAGAATTTCTGCCATTTTGTGGGCTTCAAAATCATTTCCAAGTCGGCTATCTAGTATTTTTATCTGTGGTATTAACTTATACGGGTCATGTAGAACAATTATAGGTATTATAATTTATGTAATGCAACTTTAGCAAATAAAACGCCCGAAGAGGCGAGAATTTTAGGGCAAACTCTTAAGGGGATTGGAAGCGGTGATTTTCTGTCTTTGTCTAACACACGTGTAACATATGATTATAGACGTATTCTATTTCCAACGTACCGATTGATATAATGGAGCGATAAGAATCATGAAAACAGATATTAATTTGTTGTCAAGTCTACTTTAGATCGACTTTCTCACATATTTGATGTTATCACGTGCGTGAAGTTGGCCCACCCACTTTGAAGTAGAGACTTAAAATCTTCACCAATAGTTTGCGAGTTATTTGCGAGAATTTGCGAGTTTACTTTTAGAATTTGCGAGTTAGCCGATTTTGAGCAGTAAGCAAAATAAAAATGGGTGGGCCAAATTCACGAAGCCCACCCATGTTACTCTAAAATTTTGGAATATATACCAAAATATGCGTCACAATTTGCGATAATTTGCGAGCCAACTTTCGAAATTTGCGAGTCGACCCTTTACCCACAAAACCCACTTTTTGATCGTGAAGTTGGCCCACCCATGTTATCCTAAAAATTTGAAATTGGTATCAAACGATAGCCTCTTATTTGCGAAAATTTGCGAGTCCACTTTTAGAATTTGCGAGTAAGCCGTTTGCAAAATATTGATGGGTGGGCCAAATTCACGAAGCCCACCCATGTCACTCTAAAACTTCGAAATATATACCAAAAGATGCGTCACAATTTGCGATAATTTGCGAGCCAACTTTCGAAATTTGCGAGTCGACCCTTTACCCACAAAACCCACTTTTTGATCGTGAAGTTGGCCCACCCATGTTATCCTAAAAATTTGAAATTGGTATCAAACGATAGCCTCTTATTTGCGAAAATTTGCGAGTCCACTTTTAGAATTTGCGAGTAAGCCGTTTGCAAAATATTGATGGGTGAGCCAAATTCACGAAGCCCACCCATATCACTTTAAAAT